>NC_081428.1:77218342-77355836 GCF_949786415.1 Peromyscus eremicus | reverse complement strand
ATACTTATATTAGATTATATGTATAATATATTTGAAGAGTAAACCGGTTTACTCCATGGTTTTATATTCAAATTTTCATTCTTCAATAAAATAAAAATTTATATGTGAGACATATTATAAATATGAAAGCAATATTTAAAATACATATAATAGTGATTTGTTTTTCAATGTTTTTCCACCTCAGATTGGTAGTATCTATGTCTTCTTCAAAAGAATCAAGTCTACTTTTGTGATGGTCATATACTCTTGGATATGTGGCTTTTCAACAGAGGGTGGGTGAATCTCCCAGCTGCAGCCTCAAAAACAACTGACTCTCCTTCCCCCAGCAGCCATCTGTTGCTCTTGGCTAGGGTGGAACTTCATGCCCACCTCTCTTCTCATTGCTAGAATTTGTCTATCTTGAGCTTGCATGAGTCTTATATATTTCTGTCCTCAACTGCTGTGCGTTCAAACATAGCAGCACCATTTTTTGGGTCAGTACTGTAGTGTTCTTGCTGTTTCCCCAATGTTACAGACTGATGAGTTAAAGTCCTGGTGTCTCCCCCAAGTTTATCCCACTTACTCTTCCTCTTGGGAATTCTTCTTTTGATGGATTTTGTCATCTATGCTCAGATGGTTTCATTTGTCCAGTGGTCCTCTGGATGTCCCTGGTTGGATGCATTAGATTAGGAGCCATCTGGGATTCTGTTCATTTTCTGTAAAGACACAAGCATAAACCTCTCCTCAATGTTAGAGGAACATCAGATGCTTTCTTTTCATTTAGCATTTACTTTTAGTTTTTTTCTCTCCTTTGGTACAAAATGTTTTTTTGGGCTGCAGAAAAAGCATTATCCTTTAACGGGAAATAAAAAACAAAATTTAAAGTTACCATAACTAAATGTAGCATAGTATGTGAGTATTTAGGTGTGTCTAAAGTATCCTCCTTTTATTTTTTTAAAATTGACAATTAAGTACCTGATGGTGTCATTCCAAAAATATCTTGATCCTGTGCATAGTAAGAGATTTTCAGTAACATGGTTAATATTAAATTTCCTCAAAGCATTTGCTAGCATAAGTAGGGACCACTATTAGTATTTCTTTGTAATTAGAATCCTAGGAAGGAAAATGGATTAAAGAGCTATTTAACAAAGTTAAGTTCTAGATGGTACAATGATATTTCTCTGGCAATTTCCAGGTCCTGAGTCATGCCTGGGGCTGTGATCAGTAGCTGACTAGTTAGAGATAGGCATTGTGCAATCCTGTAGTGTACTCTGAGCACAGATCTTACATACCTCACAGCAGAGAAAGTCGAATACACAGATTTGCCATAGTTCCAGATGTCGAGCTGTTGTCCCATTCATTACTGATTATATACTGGAAGCTTTGGACTACTGCACAAAACGATGCCTTTAACAGAGGACAGGCTCTGGTGAGCCTCCTCTAAACTATTTCACTTGCCAGAGTCTGATCACTTGTCAGACCAAGGGCAAGCACAAAACTAAAAAACAAACAGAACCTATTAAATTAACAATGGTAATTAACCCTTTAAAAATGGAAACTTCAGGCTTTTGACTTAAGTTTGGGGGATCCTTAAAGTTTAAGGCAATTTTTAATTTTTGAGCTTAATAAGATTTTCCTACTAAGTGACAGGATATTCTTAGGTACCTGAGAAATAATCACAGAAAATCCTGAAGGAGAAAACAATTGGATTTTCTCAAATAAGCATGAAAAATTTATATCCAGCTGATACTGTAAAATGAAAACAAAAGTGTAAATGATAGTAAGGCACAGCAGTTTCATGGAGGAAGAACTTTCTGGAAGGCTTTAGTTTTTACTAGATTCAGTAGATAGTTGGATATAAACAGATTCTTGGCTGTACCAAAAATAATTTTAGGTGAAAACTTCTAAATAATCTAGCTTTTTACTGATTGTATTCTTGGTTTCAGCTCTTTTTTTGGCCTCTAAGAAAATTTGAGAAGCATGTAATTATGTTCACATTCCATGTTCACCATATTATTTAGAAGAAATGTTTTTTTAAAAAACTTTCAATATACTCCAATTTTCCTTTTAAAATCCATCCCAAGCCTGTTTTATGTTGTCATTTAAAAAATTTTTTGTTATGTTGTACAAAAAATATAAACTTTCAAAATGAGATTTTAGTAATCACAAATATAAAAGGTGGTTTTGGTTTTTCAGCCCTAAAAGGCGTGAAATGAGAAAAAAAAAATCTCCACTTTTTTTTTTTTTTTTTTTTTTTTTTACGTAACTGACAAGGTAAAAATTTCTTATTTTTGCTAATATTGTGAGCATATCACCAGATGGATGTTTAATTTGACCAGACAGCCATCTCTTAAGTATACCTGATTTGAAATGAAGTCTACTTGTTTTTATTTACTTGCTTTAGGTTTAACTTCCCAGCATATGTAGAAGGCTAAATAAAGCTTGTGTTTTTTAATTGAATTCCATTGGTACTTAGTGTGACTACATGCATAGTTTTTGAGCACAATTAAAGTATTTGGTCATTTATAAGGTGGACTGACCATTAACTTGTATGGCTAAATTATTTTTTAATAGTTTTACAAAATACTAGCTTTTTTTTTTTTTAAAAAAAAGATTTTATTTTATTTATTATGCATATAGTGTTTCTGCCTGCATGCATGTCTGCATGCCAGAAGAGGGCACCAGATCTCACTATAGACTAGGATTTTATAGTTTTTATCTCTGTTAAGTTTGAAACCTTAAAAATTGAATTGAAGGTCCCTTAGCAATCAGAATAAAACTTTAAAACCATAAATACAGGTGTTAAAGAAAAAAGTAGCTAGACATTTATCTTTAGGTCAGTTTTCTGATAGCGTGGACTAGACCTTAGGAATTTACAGATCTTATTAAATATGCCTTATTTATCAAATATGTATTGTTTCTTATTTAAGAATTTAGAAGACTGTTTATTTATTTATTTATTTATTTATTTATTTATTTATTTATTTATTTATTTATTTATTTATTTATTTATGGTTTTTTCGAGACAGGGTTTTCTCTGTAGTTTTTGCGCCTTTCCTGGAACTCACTTTGTAGGACCAGGCTGGCCTCGAACTCACAGAGATCCTCCTGCCCCCTGCCTCCCGAGTGCTGGGGATTAAAAGGCGTGCGCCACCCACCCGCCCGGCCAGAAGACTGGTTTTGTTAGCAAAGGACATAAAGTATCATATTTTATATGATAATATACTCAGATTAACAAATACTGACTTACTTAGTTTTTGTTAACCTGAGTATATTATCATATAAAAAATCATCCCAACTCATATCTCTAAGTATCTTAGAGGACCTGCCATTGTCTCATTGGTCTAAGGGAAAGATCTACTAATAAGCAGAGGGGCTCAGAAGGACTAAAGTGTCATAGCTGCTGCCTTTTACCAATAAACAGCCACAGCTGTTCCTGGCTTCCCTCTTAAGCAGGCTTTTCCTGATAGTCTTTTCTAGAGATGGAGGTGCCAGCAGGTGTCATGTTTTAATAGGATTGGATTGATTTATTTTTTTAATTTATCCTCTTCCTTTTTAAGGCAAAGGAAACTTAGCTGAAGGAGCACACTAAAACCTTGCTCCCATTCCCATCTCCTCTTCCCTTTCTATCTCTGGACTACTGTGTCCCCAACTGTTTCAGCTTTCTGTTTTACTGACTCCACCCTGAAGGGACCCTCATTCCAAATGCTTCTTCCATTGCCTCCTTTCTGCATTCACGATACTTCTGCAGCATCCCTTTTTTTTCTCAATCTAGGGTTTCGTTTCCATACTCAGTGCATCTCCATCCTTCATGTGCTAATTTATAGATGAGGTCAGTTAAGGCTGAGCCTCACCTTCCCTTCAGGATAAACCATTTGTGGTGAGGATGTACAAACTGGGTTTCCAAAGCTTTCCATCATGACTGGAAGGACTGATTCTTTCTTAGTCTACCCAATAAACTGTCCATCCAAATAAACAATAAAGTCAGTTAAAATAGTCAAAGGTTGAGAAAAAACCCTAATAAAAAGCTGATTGACTATGATAAGTTTTTATTGTTGAGGTGTACAATTAGGGATGGGTTACAGTCTTTTTTTTGAGGATGTGGGAATTTGTATATAAAACAAAAAGCTCCTTATTCATTTGAAGAGCAATTTTATTAAAGCACTAAAAGCAATTACTATAATATTTTTTAGATATAATTTTTAGTCAATACCCATGAGGTATCTTCCACAAATTTTAAGAGGGGATTATGTTGGGTAATGATTAGGTCCCTGAGCGACATGCTAATGCAATGTGCCAAATATTATCAACATGGAACAAATAATTAACCTGCAATTTTATTTAATGGCACAATAGTTTTTATAGGCTCTTTACCAGTAAGTTTTTTAAGATGTGTCCTTCTATCATTATTAAGTCTGTAAGTTGAAAGGAAAAAGTATTTGGTCCCAGGACCCCCCAAGACCAAGTTTTACAGCACAAAGGAGATTTACTTGCCCCCATAGAGACAGAGGGGCAGGAAATAAGAGACAAAACACAGAAGATAGAGGATGAGGGGAAAAGGGGAAGGGAAACAAGGGAAAACCAGGCAGGAGTATTTGACCTGGAGGGGACAAAGGGCTGTCTCTGGATATAGAGGAGGACAGATGCAGCAATGTAGGAAAATGGGCAGTTCATGAAGGTACAAGGGGAAACCCCTGGGTTAGGATGAGCTGACTAATTTTAAACTGGGCATGCTAATTATTGTGAGCCACGGGGCCCTTTTGATTCCTGGACTTCAGTACTTTGGTAGCTGGTCCTTGGTAGTCAGCCTCAGGAGGAGGAAGTGACCAAATAAGGGAACAGACCTTGGGGACTAGCTTTAGGAATGCATTCTGATGGTTTTCAGCAAGGCAGAGGGAATGGGGGGAGAAGGGCTAGTGTCCCCTTCATAAGTTTTTTCTAAATAAGGAGTTACAGATCATGTGGAGAATTGTGACATGCATAAAATTTCTATAATTGAGAAGAAAGGAAAGAGATTAATTCTGTGAGCTACTGTGCAGTAGCTTTATTTAATGAGCTAACAACCCGTTTCTGCTTCAGGTGTTTACACTTCTCATGGAATTTAACCAAGAGTCTCTAGAAAGCAACTAAAGAACACAGCCAAATTCTTTAGTAGTGATGGGCAAATATGAGCATACACAATCTGACATGGCCTGAAATTTAAAAGTTTTGATCTTTTTAGTTTATTTACAATGAAAGTCAAGCACTCATTTAAGCATTGATTTTGATGAGCAGAAGAGGAGAATGTCTTCCCTATACTGAATGACCAATACCCCAGTAAATGTAACCAGCATTGGCATAAGTGCTTTACAGACTAGCTGCAATTGTTTCTGTACTAGACATTGGGCTTGTTTTAATGTGTTTTCTCCCATGAAGAGACCATTGATCAATCTATATCGAGTAACTGCTAATGTGAGGGAAAATAAACAAAAATAAACAAACAAATCTAAGCTCTGGGGAGCCAAGCTAGCTCATGCTGCAGGTGGTGGAGCCCTGCCCACCATTCCTAGGAACTCAGGTGTTGCCACTTTGCCTGGTGGGCCCTGTGTGGAAAGGGCTGACAGACACAAGCAACCACAGAGCTTTGAATTCCAAAATGATCCTGCAGGACTCAAGCCCCCAAAGTGTGTGATTGGCTTGGAAGTCTAATGGCTGCAGAGTCCATTCTGCCCACCCTGCCAAGATGTGTTCAAAAAAAATTCTCCTTTTCTCCATTTTATAAAAATAACTGACAAAGATTTTATGTCCCCTTTCATGGGCACATTTTCATTAGTTCCTATGAATATAAAATTGCAAAGCTATAGCTCTGAATTATTTTGTTTTTGTGGATATTAACAAACATTTCAATAATTGTACAAAAATGATTTGTTGAAAAGGACTGAGAGGAACCCAGGTTGATCCCACTTTTTCACTTAAGGTCTCAGATCCTTTACAGTGAGAGACTTGAGTTTTCTGCACCCCTAATTTTTTCAAAGAAATCTTTTCTTGTCTTTTCCTGAGGTTGTCCTCCCCACATCTGGTGCCAGTTACAGGGGTCCCTCCAGGCACCATAGCTGGCAGGGAAATGAACCTTGAAGAGTGAAAATGAAAACTCTGTGCAGCACAACTTAGTCAGAGCAGATCACAGAGAGAGTCTGAGGCCAAGGGCTATATTGTCGGAATATTTAAACAGCACAATTTGGAAATACATTTCCTGGTGCATTACAATCCCCGGTGCAAGGAGACATACTTACACTGAAACTCAAAGTACGTGTCATTTCTTCTAAGAAGATGGGTTCTAGAGAAAGGCTACATGTATTTAGCTTAAGGGCCTAGGGAAGGATATGTATGGCCTGGGAAGAATATCAGCCATAGGATAGACAGCATAGAGGTCACTTAGGCTATTAGCCATCTACAGTCCTGGTTGTGGGAGCTTGACATAGCCTTTGGATAACACAGATCACCAGCCTGTTAATCTCCTCCAATTCCCAGCCTTTTGCATTGGATAAAAAGTTATATGCCCTTTACTTTGAGAGGACTATCATGTGTGCTTAATGTTCCTGTTTTTCCTGGAGATCTCTGTGCACAAGGACCTTCATGCCCACAGGTTCATATATGCAACTGCATTGCTGTGTCCAGAAACACATTTCTAAGAGGATCAAATAACTTATATTCTACTGTTTAGCCTATTTCCTTATCAGGAGAAAATTAAAATATATGACCTTTATGTTTATGTGGTGTCAGCTAAGAACATCCTGAAACATGATTGTTATTTCAAGATAACTTGGGATTCTAGAAAAATTAGTTGAGGTCACCAAAGTACTGCCATGCTTAGAGACTGAAGGCAAGTAAGGGAAATGAATTAGTTGGCAGAGAGTACAGTGAAATATTGAACAATTTAAGTGTTCCCATGAGTTAAATAATACCTTCACGATCATGAAATCTCATTACTTTGTGAAATTATGGAAATAATTATGTTTATATTTAATTTTTACAGTTTTCAAGTGCATACTCAAGTGTAAGACAATTGAAAATGTCAATTTAAACAAACCTTATTTTCAGTTTACCAAAGAGGAGCAATGGAGGACTTTCAAAGCATCAAAGTGATTTTTCAGGTTAAGATTTATCTTTTGTATTCCAGATCTCTTGAGCTTCCTTAATGCTAATTTTTAAGCTGTTTTGGTCTGTTCTTCTGTTTTTCCTGATAGCGTTTCTACAAGAAAGCAGCTGCCTTTGTGCTGAGAGCAGTTGGTAAACATTCTCCGCAGCTAGCCCAGGCCATAGTTGACTGTGGAGCTCTGGACACACTGGTGATATGCTTGGAAGATTTTGACCCTGGAGTCAAGGAGGCTGCAGCCTGGGCACTTGGATATATTGCAAGACATAATACAGGTAATGGAGCATATTTGAAAACAGGGTAACTCCAGATTTATTACATGAATCCAGTTTCAATAAACAGCAGTCTGAGTTTTAGGGTGATTGGGTACATGATGAGAAATCAGGTTTGAGTGATAGTTTATTTGGATCACATACCCACAACATGCTCATACATATTAGTCTTTTTTTGGGGGGGGAATTCTTTACAATATTTTATTTGTGATTTTATTTATTTATGAAAATTACATCAGTATTGCAAATAAAGACACATTTTCTCTAAAAGATGTCTACCTAATCATGATTAACTTCCTATCTTAATACAAAGACAAAAATCTATTCTTTCTGCTTTGAAAGGTATCTTAATAGAATATGTCCATTAATCTTTACCTGGAAAGTAGTGGCTTCCTATTGGTTGGGTTTAGAAAGTAATTGGAATTCTTTTTTCTCTGACCAAAAGGTCATTAAACCTTGAACTTAAATACAACTTTCTAAAACTTGCAATCTCTCCCTGAGTCTCTTTTATTATATACAATCTCTTCCTTAAAATAACTATTACATTTTAAAACATTCAAGCATTAATTAGGAAATGATTAAGGAATGTAAAGTTAATTTATTATTTTGATAAATTAACAGTTACTTTCTATTAATAATCAAAAAATAAAAATTATATGGTGTAGATGTAACCAACTGTCTTATTAAATAAGAAACACAGAACCAATGCAAAGAAGAAAGCCAAGAGGTCAGAGCTAAGAGCTAAAAACCTTACCCTTCCTCTCACGGTGGTCCTACCTCTCTGAAAGAGACCTACTTCCTGTGTGTCTGTCTTTATAAAGACTTTCTGTTCTGCCTTCTCATTGGTTGTAAACCCAACCACATGACTGCCTTGTCACTGCCTGTCTGTACAAACCTCCAGGTCTTCTATGGTTGGTATTGAGATTAAAGGCATGTGTCTCCATGCTGGCTGTATCCTTGAACACACAGAGATCTACCTAACTCTGCCTCCCAAGTGCTGGGATTAAAGGCATGCACCACCAATGCCCAGCTTTCGCTACTTTGCTTGCTAATAGCTCTGACCCCCAGGCAACTTTATTTATTAACATACAAATAAAATCACATTTCAGTACAAATAAAATATCACCATATTTCCCCTTCTCTATTTTAATAAAAAGAAAAAAAGGAAAAAGGTTATAACTAACATAAGAAAAACTATATACAAAAGTACAATAGCTATATACAATATATACAAGTAATAAATACCTAAACAATGTCTAGTCAATTTGTATTTGACAAATTCAGAGAAAATAATTCCATTATCTATCCTATTTTGGTAAGTCCAAATTATATCTAATTCACTTTCTATCCTAATTAACCTTCAACTATAACTAACTAATCTTCAACTCCCTCAGAGACCCAAGAAGGAAATAATATTACTTAACAAAAATAAAAACAGGAAGTGCATGCAAGCAAATTCCAAAAAATTTGTGAGTTGACAGAAACAGCCAGCTGCCTGGACAGTAACCGAGGTTTCTCCGCAGTGTTGGGGCATCATCTTCAGCCTATAGGCTTAGCGTATCTGACAGACTCATTTGTGAAGTAGGATGTACACAAGGTCAACAGTTCAACTTCACATTGGGTGAGAGCAGTCCATGTACCAGAAACACCTGAATTCCACTAGTGTCCTGTCATGATTCAGGATTTTAAATTCTGGAAATTGTTGATTTTTTTTAAATTCAGCTGTCCATTCTTCTTGGCTGTGTATATGTGGCTTCATCTCAGCATCTCATTCTTCTTCACATCCCTCTGTTAAATGCCAGTCTACTATTGAGAGGCGTGAGCTTAGTTACTCTTCAAGAATAACTGTTTCAGCTATCGTTCCATTGCACATCAGAAGCCATCGGCCCACTGCCTGTTCAGCTGCCTTCAAAGAAAAGGGCACTGTACCTTTTCTGGATTGCAAAGGCCACTTCAGGGATGGTGCCATATTGTCCTGGCCTCAGAAGATGCCTTTTGATAAAGCCATAACCCCACTAGTTTTGACAAGAATCAGTAGTCCTTTGTTTCGTGTCCTGTCTATCCTGTTTGTCAGTTGATTCGAGGATACTTTGTTGTCCAGTGGCTAACTTTTGCCACAATGAAAGTTAACTCCATATGCAGTTTCTTCAATGCCCATATTTTCTCTGAAGTAGATTGGTATTGCCAGGAGCCGCATGTCTCATAGTCATAACAAAAAAGAAAAATTTTCTAAGTCACTAAAACATTTTAAATGCCATATTCTGTAGATCTCTGAAGGGTCTGAAGATGACCTGTCTATCTAAAATATATCTGTTCAATCTTGAAAACATACCTAATATGACTACAAGTTCTATTATAATGTCTAACTACTAATTTTCATTTCTTTATATCCTAACAGTTGGTAATAATAACATTCAGGGATCAGAAAATTGCATTACATTGTTAAATGAACAGTATAAGTACAATTAGAAATATACATATAGCATTTTCTAACAATATCAATTTCAATATATATAATTTGTATACAGTATAAAACAATCCAATACAATGTAAAGTATTTAAAACTAGTAATTGTCTTTTTCTTTTCTTTTCTTTTTAACAAGAACCTTAAATCTAATCTCCTTTGCTTAGCCCTTTTCCTAACCCTTGACAACAACTTGTAACCAACTGCCCTAAACAATGAAAATTATCCCAGACCCAAAACCCATAAAAAGACCAAAAAACCACCCGCCCCACACCACCTCTTTGGAAATGTGGGCGTCATATTCTTAAAATTGCTTCCTCCTGGGTATGGGCGAAGGTATCATTATCCTGAAAGAAAAATTTTAGGTTAATTGTCAAATTCTAGGAAAGGTAACTATATCCTTCGTTATCCAGTCTGTGTATAATGCCAAAGTTCAGGGTTTATCTCAAGTTCTTATTCAAGTAGTCTTTGAGACTGGATCATCTCAGCTAGCCCTCTCAAAATTGCGCTGAGCACCTTGTAGTTCAAAGCTGATCTGTAGATGATGTTCGTCAGCTTAGTGATATTATTATTGTCCACGTGGAATTGTTGTTGTTGTGGGGCCACATCTTCTTTCTGGAGACTTCAGTTGATGTTAGGTCTGGCGGTGATTTCCTGAAGAAAACTGATAAGAGACTCGAACACAAAGACATATATATGCAGCTAATTGAAGCCTTTTTTCTAGAATTAGTTAGTACTCTATATGACCATTCATATCTTAACAAAGTATAAAATGTATATATATCTATGTATATATCTATTAATCTTGTAAATTTTGATATAAAATTCATACTTTAAGAAAAGTTTAAAGAATCAGAATAGAATCAAAGAGTTGAGATTAGTAATAGAATAGTCCCTTAATTAATTTGGTTTTTCTCCTGTCCCATAGCAGAAGATGGCTCTTTTCTTCTGGCATGATACAGGGAGTTTGCATTTTCCTTTTAACAACATGCTTGAGTTTAAAGAAGGAGACAGCCATTCTCCAACTCCAAAGTCAGCTTTAAATTTTAATTGAACTGGGACTATTAGAAGACCAATAGTGTTAAATTTCTTTAGAGAAGAAATTTAGGAAGACTTATAAAATTTTATAGACAATATACCCATACGCCATTTCACTCTGTTTCCTGGGATAGATGATTTGTCCCTTTTCTTCAGTTGTCTCATTTGTCCAGTGTTCTTCAGATTCCTTAACCTTCATTCTCCTAAAAGACAAAAACAAAAACCTTTCCCTGAGACTACTTTTGGGGATGTTCCTTTTTGGCAAGTTATTATCTGATTAAATGAAAAGGCATGTGTTACTGGTATAAGTTAGTTTAAATTGGATGTTCATGCTGGTTGATAAACTATCACCTCCTCTAATTAAGAGGTATCTCTTGTTCAAATCGAACCTTTATCAATTTTGATGGTACCCATAGCTTATCTTCTCCTGTAGAAACAAAAGCAAAACCTCATCCCCAACGTAACACATACCCTGGTTTCCATTCTGAGGTCAGCACATCCTTAAAGTATATAGGCTGATTTAATTCTGTAGTTTTTTCTATTATCCAATGTCTCTCTGCAGCTGTTGTTCCTTTCTCATTGGCATTGAGAAAATTCAAAGTTAATAGAGCATTATGCAGTCTATTTCTGGGGTTATTTGTTACCCCTTTCTGTTTATTTAGCATATCCTTTAGAGTTCTGTTTGATCTTTCCATAACTGCTTGACCTGTAGGATTATGTGGTATACCTGTAATATGCTTTATATTGTAATAAGCAAAAAACTGTTTCATTTTAACAGAGACATATGCTGGAGCATTGTCAGTTTTGATTTGTGCACGTATACCCATGATGGCCATAACTTCTAGCAAATGAGTGATTACAGAATCAGCTTTTTCAGAACTCAAAGCAGTTGCCCATTGAAATCCTGAATAAGTATTGATGGTGTGGTGTACATATTGCAGTTTTCCAAATTCTGCAAAGTGAAACACGTCCATCTGCCAGATTTCATTCCTCTGAGTACCCTTTGGGTTACATCCTGCTGGTAATGGCATTTGATTGTAGAAGTAACAAGTAGGACATTTCTTTACTATTTCTTTGGCTTGTTGCCAGGTTATGGAAAAATCCTTTTTTAAACCTTTACTATTGACATGATGTTTTTTTTTATGAAATTCTGAGGCCTCCAGCACATTTCCTATCAATAATTTATCAATTTCATCATTGCCTTGTGCTAGAGGGCCTGGCAGACCAGTATGGGATCAAATGTGAGTTATATATAAAGGATGACTCCTTTCCCTGAATGTATCTTGTAATTGAATAAATAGTGAAGTTAATTTTGAAGCATCAGGGATAAATTCTGCAATCTCAATATGCAATACTATTCTTTCAGCATACTGAGAGTCAGTTACTATGTTGAGAGGTTCTGAAAAATCCATTAATACCAACAGAATAGCATACAATTCTGATTTTTGAACTGAATTATAAGGACTTTGAACCAGTTTACTTAAATTTTCTGATTTGTATCCTGCCTTTCCTTGTTTGTTGGCATCTGTATAAAATGTACGAACTCCAGGTATGGGTTTTCCCCGTACAATTCGAAGCAAGATCCAATCAGCTCTCTTTATAAAATCAGTTCTATTGCTTTTGGGATATTTGCTGTTAATTTCTCCCAAAAATTACTGCAAGCTCTTTGCCAAGGTTCACTTTCTGTCCATAGTTTTTCAATGTCCTCTTTAGTTAAAGGTACAACAATTTCTGCTGGGTCTATTCCTGCTAATTGATGAAATCTCAATTTTCCTTTCCAAATCAAGTCAGAGATTTTTTCCACATAAGTTTTTAATTTTTTATTTGGTTTATTTTGTAAAAATATCCATTCCAATATAATATCTTCCCTCTGTATTAATATTCCTGTAGGAGAATGCCTAGAAGGTAAAATAACCAAAATGCAATCCAGCTTTGGATCAATATGATCAACGTGCCCTTCATGTACTTTCTTTTCTACCAAGGCCAATTCTTTCTCAGCTTCAGGTGATAATTCTCTGGGACTATTTAAGTCCTTGTCACCTTCTAAGGTTTTGAACAAATTATTCAGTTCATCATTTTTTACCCCAACAATAGTTCATACATGAGAAATGTCTCCAAATAATCTTTGAAAGTCATAAAGAGTCTGTAGTCTATCTCTCCTAATTTGCACCTTTTGGGGTCTAATTTTTATAGCTCTATTTTATATCCTAAATAATTAATAGAATCTCCTCTTTGTATCTTTTCAGCAGCAATTTGTAATCCCCAGCAAGGCAAATTTTTTTTTTACTTCTTCAAACATTCTTTCTAAAGTATCTGCATTTGAGTCAGCTAGTAAAATATCATCCATATAATGATAAATTATAGATTTAGGAAATTTTTTTACATATTGCTTCCAATGGCTGTTGTACAAAATATTGGCACAGAGTTGGGCTATTCAACATTCCCTGTGGGAGGACCCTCCATTGAAATCTTTTAACTGGTTGAGAATTAATATAAGTAGGCACCGTGAAAGCAAATCTTTCTCTGGCTTTTTCTTGTAAAGGTATTGAAAAGAAACAGTCTTTTAAATCAATAACTATGAGAGGCCATCCTTTTGGTAACAGAGTAGGCAAAGGAATTCCAGATTGTAGAGAGCCCATTGGCTGAATTACCTTGTTAATTGCTCTAAGGTCTGTTACCATTCTCCATTTACCAGATTTCTTTTTAATAACAAATACAGGACAATTCCAAGGGCTGGTTGATTCTTCAATATGCTGAGCATTTAACTGTTCTTCTACCAGCTCTTCTAAAGCCTGGAGTTTCTCTGTTGTTAAAGGCCATTGCTGGACCCATACAGGCTTGTCTGTTAACCATTTTAAAGGTAGAGCTGTTGGTGTCTTTGGGAGATCATCAGTTGTTATGCCCTGTTTTTGTATAATATGGATGGCTGGTGACCACTCAGAATAATGCCTTCTAATATTTCTCTCAGAAACATGTGCTAATTTATTATTTGTTTCTGAGATTGGAGGGATGTTAACCTGAGTATTCCATTGTTGCAACAAGTCTCGACCCCACAGGTTCATAGCTATGTTAGCCACATATAGTTTTAATTTTCCTCTCTGTCCTTCTGGACCTATACATTTGAGCCATCTTGCACTCTGTTTCACCTGAGATAATGTCCCAATTCCTAACAGTTGAACATTTACCTCCTGAAGAGGCCAAGTTGGATGCCAAAATTCTAGTGAAATTATGGTAATGTCCACACCTGTGTCTACCAGACCAGACAACAAAACACCATTTATTTTTATTGTTAATTTTGGTCTTTGTTCATTAGTAGGAGTTTGCCAAAAAATTTTCTTTATGTTTTTTCCTGAATGTTTTATTCTCTCTGTTTCATCATCCTGACCAGCATGATTTATTCCAGTAGGCATTTGGTTATTTAATTGCTCTGAGTAAGGGTTTCCTCTACGACTGCAGGAAAGGTTTGAACTGGATTTGCTGTGGGGGCCTGCCTGAGGCCCCTCTGGGAGTTTCCTGAAGACCGAGGCAAAGCATTATCTTGCCTGTCCCTTGTTGATCTACATTCATTGGTTCAGTGTTTTCCCTTACCACACCTTCTGCATACTCCAGAAGGAAGGGGCATTCTGTTGCCAGTGTTTCTTGAAGAAACAGTGTTTCTAGGAATGACCTGTTTACAGTCCCTTTTCAAATGTCCTTGCTTTCCACATCCAAAACATCTAACATTCCTCAAACCTTTGGAAATTGCTTCTCCTACCCACATATCATCATGGTCATGAGCCTCAACATTAACCATATCTGTAATCCAATCTTCCAAGGGTGCAGATCTTGCCTTTAATGGCCTGATTATTCTCTTGCATGCTGCATTTGCATTCTCAAAAGCCAAAGATTCTATTATTATCTGACTGGCTTCTGAATTCGGGACCATTCTCTGTACTGCTGAAGTCAATCTTTGTAAGAAATCTGTGAAAGATTCTTTTGGGCCTTGTATAACCTTTGTAAATGACTCAGGTTTTTTTCCTGGTTCCTCAACTCTGTCCCATGCATTCAAGGCTGCCGTTTGACATAGAATTAGGGTTTGGACATCATATAAACATTGTGTTTGTACTGAAGCATATTGGCCTTCTCCAATAAGCTGATCCTGGCAGACTTGTATTCCTTTATCCATCCATTGTTTTTCTATATTTTTAGCCTCTTCTTTGAACCACATTTGCCACTGGAGCTTTTGTCCGGGTTCTAGAACAGCCTGTGCCAGCTCCCGCCAGTCCTGTGGTAGAATCCTATTATATGTTGTCCAGGAGTTTAACATTTGCTTTACATATGGGGAATGCATGCCATAAGATGCTATTGCCTCCTTAAATCTTTGTAAGTCTAACATTTCAATTGGAATCCAAGTATTTTGTTCATTCTCTTCACCAGGTAGCTGCTGTATGGCTACCGGATAAATTAAGGGTGATTGTGTGAAAACAGGCTTCCTTTCTGTAACCTTATGATCCAATTTTGAAACAACTTCACTGTTAATTTCTTCTATCTGAATTTGAATTTTTCTATAATTCATTTTTACAGGTTTAACAGGTTTTTCTAAAACTGTTATCCTGGCACTTAAATTGACTATCTTTTTAAATAGTAAAATGAGGATAAGAAAATAATAAAGTGCATAATTCAATCAATATTAATCTTCTCATATAGTTGTTCCATTGTCAGACTGCCTAAAATTTCAAACAAAGCCAAATTTTCTTCCAAGGTACACATAAAACCCATTTTTTAATGTAGAAAAAATTCTCTTTTAAATAGTTTCCTTTAAAATATTTGATATCTTAATTAACTTACCAAGTCTGCTTAGAACAGTAGAAATCCGAGGGAATTTCAAAACAGCCACCTAGTGTCCGAGGTGTGAATCCAGACAGAAAGAGAGAGAGAGAGAGAGAGAGAGAGAGAGAGAGAGAGAGAGAGAGGAGAGAGGAGAGAGAGAATGCAAGAAAGCATAGCCACAAGTTCTGGCTAAAAGCTTAAATCCAGCCACATGTTCCCTCTTGAGCCAAGTCAATCCAGGGCTCTGGCTTCCTTAAGCTCCCACCAGTGCATTGGCTTTACAGGCAGGGGCCCTGTTCTGCAGGGCAGGCCTGAGTTGTTTGTAGCACCAGCTTTAAGCAAGTAGCAACAGCTGCGTGTAACCGCTTGGGGCTATGGTCAGTCTGGCCTGAGACCAAGCCGACCTGCGCCCGAGCTAGGGAGCTGGCTGCCCAGGCGGGAAACCAGACCTGCCGCCGAGCCAAGCCAAGCGGTTTTTAATGGATTCTTGTCACGTTGGGCGCCAAATGTAGATGTAACCAACCGTCTTATTAAATAAGAAACACAGAACCAATGCAAAGAAGAAAGCCAAGAGGTCAGAGCTAAGAGCTAAAAACCTTACCCTTCCTCTCATGGTGGTCCTACCTCTCTGAAAGAGACCTACTTCCTGTGTGTCTGTCTTTATAAAGACTTTCTGTTCTGCCTTCTCATTGGTTGTAAACCCAACCACATGACTGCCTTGTCACTGCCTGTCTGTACAAACCTCCAGGTCTTCTATGGTTGGTATTGGTGTCTCCATGCTGGCTGTATCCTTGAACACACAGAGATCTACCTAACTCTGCCTCCCAAGTGCTGGGATTAAAGGCATGCACCACCAATGCCCAGCTTTCCCTATTTTGCTTGCTAATAGTTCTGACCCCCAGGCAACTTTATTTATTAACATATAAATAAAATCACATTTCAGTACAAATAAAATATCACCATAATATGGATTGAGAATGAACCAATGGTAAGGGGATGAATTCTGAGAACTGATACATTTTAGAATCTTGCCTCAGGATCCGTCCTTTCAAATACTTAAAATGTTAAGAATACAATTTACACAGTAAAAATGATTTAATTTGTTTTCAGTATGAAAGTACTTTTAATTTCTTTACTGCAGGTAGAATGGCATCCAAGTCATTACTTTCTAAGATCAAACTCTTGAAACACTGGAAAAAACTTCTCATGTTCTTCTAATTTGTTGATAATGCTTTGTAGGTCTTCAGGTCCTAATACTTGTTTAACCTCCTTATTCACATCCTCATTAATTATCTTACACAGTTTTCCAACTGTGCTGACCACCACACACAATGAGGATGAACTGTCTAATTCTAAGAGCTCCTCCAGGTTTCTCACAGCGTTTCTCACACTTCATTCATTCGGGGGTATGCACATCAAAAGTGAGAAACAATAGTTTGCAAAGTTTGAAAGTTTGGCATGTTGCTGCTCTCCTCATTTCCAACCTCTTCCAACAATGGTATCTACCATAAACAACAGATCTTCTACTTTGACACCTTCATTTTCATCCGGTTTCTTTAGATTATGCCAAGGTTCTGCAGACAGTGTTTTTAAGGATTTATACAAACCCTTTAAGGATGTCATTTCATCTGCCCACATTTCTATTATAGGAATGAGATGTTCAAATCCACAATCTTGAACAATATCTTTATTGAAGTTTTGGGCTCCTCCCTCGCTCTGTTTATAAATAATTACTGGAGCTCGAGGATTGTGAATAATTGAATTGATGCTGCACAGCACCTGAAAGTATCTCTGGTCAATCAGAGCCTGTTGACAGCTGTCTTTGGGGGCTCATCTTTTTTCTCCATGCCATCAGCCTTTTTTTGACCAATAATCTCTTCTAATTTGATGTTTTTCTTAAGGGCTTTTTCCAGTTTCTTCACCTGTTGTTTATAAAGTCTTAATTCATGTTCTGTGGGCCTGTTTTCCAGATCCTTTTGGAGGCTCAGCTTCTCACCTAAAAGTGTGTCAATCTTGGATTTTGATTCCTTGAGTTGATTCTGTAACAACATCAGAAGGCTTTTATAACTTGGTGAGGCATCCAGGTTTTTGTAGTCTTTTTCTTCTGACTGACTGTCATCTTTCTTACATTGCCTTTGTGTATGGAATTTTTGAAGTTTAGATTCATAGTAATCAATTAGACAAAGCAATTGTTTATTCCAGATTGTGTGGGGAACTCTCTTGCAGAGATGGGCAAATGCTCTGTTTTGAGTGAAAACATGCTGTTTTTCCTCTTTGGTTAATGTGTAGATATGCTTCTGCAAAGAAACAATGGTCTCTTCTTGCTCCATTCGTTTTTTCTTATAGTGCTGGCATTTCATCTATAACAGTTTATGCTCCTTTTGAAGGCATTTTATTCTATTTTGTTGCTGGAAAACCCTGTTTAGGGACTCATCTTCTAATTCACCGATTTTGGATTTCATGCTGTCTTGAAAGACCCCACTTATAGCAGGCTTTTACTTAGCATAAGAAACGCCATTCTGTGAGGCAAGTACCAGAAAAACAGGGCGTCCTTGGCCTAACTGCAAAATGTACGTTTAGATAAATCACTTGGCATAAACCGTAATCAGCCAGCTGCAAAAGCCTGGGACCAGGGAAACACCCGCCCTGGGAAAGTAACCATTGAGACAAAATAAGATATCTCTGGTTGGCTACTTGGCCTTGGGGAATAAACAGTTGGGCTGGGAAAGCACCCCCAAGGCCAAGTCAGCCACACACATCAAATTTCTGAAAATTAAAAATATGTCCCTAAGTTCACCCTGACCTTCTTTGAATCAACCAATGGGAACCCTGTAACTATGCTTCTCGCTTCTGTAACCGTGCCTCTGCCCCTGGGATCCTATAAAAAGTCCCCTTTACCCAAGGAGGGCGCGCAAGTCCTCCGAGAGACTTGATCGCCCCGGGTACCTGTGTATCTGAATAAACCCTCTTGCTGTTTGCATCTGATCCGTGGTTTCGGTGTGTTCCTTGGACTTGGGGTCTCTCCTGAGGGAAGATCTCCTCCAGGGGTCTTTCAGTCTATAATCTGCTCCAGGTCATTGGCTCGATGTTCCTGGTGCCGCTCAGTTCTATTCTAGCTGAAGTTCACTTTTAAGCTGCTGGTTCGTCTCTATGAGCTCCCGTATCATGCTCTGCTGACGTGTTGTTTCTTCCATCAACATTTTGAAATTCTACCTCATTCTTTGTGATGATTGTTTGTCAAAAATGATGAGATCTTTGAGATCGGTTCTTTTTTTTTTCTTTTTTTTTGTTGTTGTTTATTTTTAGTTTTTTAATGATGGGGACAAAAATATACCTAAAAGCGAAGCTTCTGGAAAAACCATTTGTTCTTCCCTGTCTTTTATCTTTCCTCAAACTTGACGTTGGCCTCCCGTCTGGCCTTGCGTTTCAGGGCTGGGTCTCTAAAGACATCCTTGTTGACAACTGTTTTGTCCAAGGGGATGTCCACAGAGTACCTTGTGGGCATGAGGTGATTGTAGTTATAAACTTTCACAAAGGACTTGATCTTTGACCTCTTGGCGATTTTCTTCTTGCCCATGGCAGCTGTCACTTTTCAGGGATAGCGGTCAATTACAGCCACCAGGGCATGGCTGTAAGGGCGGCCTGAGGTGCTATCATCAATGTTCTTCACGATGACGGCTTTGCGTCCGGAGTAGCGTCCAGCCAGGACCAGCTCTGCTTTCCCAGGTTTCATGAACTTGCCCATTTCTACAGCAAGGAGCCGGTACCCAGCAGAAAGCGAGATCGGTTCTTTTGACTAGACACAAAGGTTTGAAGCCATGCATCATCAACAGCCCATTTATGCTTTCCCCTTCTGCTTCCTCCTGTTGTTTTTCAATCAGGAGTCTGTTTGGTAATGGACTGGAGTCCTGAGCTTTAGAGGCTGCTGGATACATTGTTTTTTTTGTAGAATCCAAAGAAAAGGTCAGCAATAAAAAAAATTTGAGTTCCTCTGTCATAGTGATTCCTCTTGCAGTTTACACCTGGTCTTCCAAGTTGATCTCAATAAAATGGTCACCCAGTGAGTCGCATGTCCGAAACTGGATCTTGATCTCGCGGATGCCTGCAGCTTGCAGGCGCCCGTCCCACGGCCTGCCCCTCCCCCCACATTAGTCTTTCAAGAAGAAAATTTTGAAGGAAAGGGATGATGTGGAGGAATGCGACTGGTCCTCAAAGGCTTTGGTAGCCAGTCATAATTTTGCATGCTTGTAATTCCAGCATACAGGAAGCTGAGGCAGAAAGATTACAAATTCAGGGCCAACCTGAATTCCTCAGCAAGGTCCTGTCTTAAAACCAGTATAGTAAAATAAAACCAAAATAATAAAACAAACCAAAATAAATATCCCAAATCAACTACCAAATAAAATTATCCTTGAAACTTGTTTGAGAATTATTGGGTCTTTGTTATAAGTAATGTTCAAAATGATAAAATTATATAATGCATTACACTTATATTAATAATATATGTAAGTTTTCATATGGATATAAATTATAAAGAATTACACGTTTGTATTACAGTTAGTAGAATTTGGATGCTTTTTGAAAACTTCCAGATTTTCTTCATGTTTATGTATAAAATAGAAGCTACTGTGTGCTGAATAGTTATAAGCCTGACTCTGTGCCTTGCATTTCAGATACCTTCATCTCCTTTTCATTGCAGCTACCTTATTTAGGTGCTTGTGTCCCTACTAAACAGTGTAACTTAGAGAGAATGTCTGAAGTTATGTGAATGGTAGCACCAGAATTTGGATTTAATTCTGACTGCCAAGTCCATGTTACTATCTACTTACTGACAATGTTGATGACTGTAGGAAAAGGGGCCTGCTAAAGAAACCCACTCTGACCCTGGAGCCCAGAACTAGTGAAAGAAACATAGCCTGGATCTGGAACCCGAGCCAGTGAAAGGAACACTTTATCTCTGAACCCAGAACCAAAGAAACATGCCCTGACTCTGAAATCAGTACCAAAGAAACACACTTTGTCCCTAGGATCAGAGTCAGTAAAAGAAATACACCCTGGTCTTAGAATTAGAGCCAAAAAGCTAAGAAAGACCAGCGAAAAGAAACATAGTTTCACTCTGAAATCAGAGCTATCTTTGCCCCTGACCAAAGTGACCAGTGAAACCAACCAGTCACAGAGCAAGGCATCAAGCACCCTGACCCTGGAGCCCAGAACCAGTGGGGGGGGGGGGGGAAACAAAACACAAAACAGCCTAGATCTGGGACCTAAGCCAGAGAAAGAAACACTTTATCCCACCCAGAAACAAAGAAACATGCCCTGACTCTGAAACCAGTGCCAAAGAAACACACTTTGTCCCTAGGATCAGAGCCAGTAAAAAAAAAAAAAAAAAAAAAAAAAAAAAGCCCTGGCCTTAGAATTAGAGCCAAAAAGCTAAGAAAGGTCAATGAAAGAAACACAGTTCGGCTCTGAAATCAGGGCCATCTTTGCTGCTAACCATATGAACTAACCAATCCCTGGACAGAAAATCTTTTCCCTGGAGAAACTCTGCCCCCAAGAGATCCTATATAAACCACCCTGCCTGGTCAGTTGTCGACTGCTCTTTCCCACCCTGGTAGAGGCAGCCACTCTCCTGGACTCCTCCTTCCCAAGTAAATTTCTTTCTCAAAAGAGTCTTGGGTGTGAAGATCTTCACCCACCAGTGCAGAGAAGAACCGTGCTAAGACATCCCTTAGGGGACTGAGCAGAACAAACCTTACAGAGATGTTCCCTTGAGGGGGCTGAACAGAAGAATCTTGCAGGACGTCCTTTAGGGGACTGAGCAAGGTGGAGCAGAAAAAGTAACAACTTCTTGCCAGACCTGGAGGAGATTGCTACATTTCTGCAGGGGTTTCCCCTTTAGCAGAGTGAAGCAAAAGAAGCAACACCTTGGGCCAGAGAAGAAGCAGAGCTCTGCTGGGAAGCCCCCTTAAGTGGGGGATGAGCAAAGCTCAGCTGTAGTGGCTCTCCAGGAGAGGAGCACGATTGCTATATCCTGCAGGGAGACCATCTCCCACTGCACCCCAACTCCAGGTATCACCTGACTCCCCAAGCAGTCAGCATACCTCTTCCCCAGAGTTGTAACACTCACATACAATGACAACCCATAAAACTAATAACATCAGTAGAGACAGAAAATAGATCATAAGAAAATTACATTGAGAAAGAATGTTATTGTCATGCTTAGAAGGATTCAAAATTAATATACTAAAATTCATTGCATAATATGTAGAGCGGCAGTTCTTTGTTTTTTCCTTCTTTCTTTTTGATTTTCAAGACAGGGTTTCTTTGTGTAGACCTGGCTGTACTGGAACTCACTCTGTAGACAAAGCTGGCCTTAAATTCACCTGCCTCCTCCTCCTGAGTGCTGGGATTGAAGGCGTGAGCTGCCACACCCTACTTAGAGCAGTGGTTCTTAACCTGCGGTTCACAGCCTGTTTGTGGGTCAAATTACCCTTTCACAGGGGTTGCATATCAGATATCCTGCATATCAGATATTTGCATTATGATTCATAACAGTAGCTAAATTACAGTTATGGAGTAGCCATAAAACTAATGTTATGGTTGGTGGTCCCCACAACATGAGGAGCTGTATTAAGGGGTGGCAGAATTAGGAGGGTTGAGAACCGCTGCTCTAGAGTTTGGTTTCCGAAATAGGTTCACTTAAGCCTGCTATTTAGTACTCATTTGGAAAATAGGCATTACTTTTCCCTTTTTAAACTTGCATATGTTAATGATAGGTAACAATAGGTTTCTATCTATCTACCTATCTATCTGTCTATCTATCTATCTATCTATCTATCTATCTATCTATCTATCTATCTATCTCTGTCTATATATAATGTATTTTGAGCTTATTCACCCTGCTCCCTCTACCCCCAGCCCCGATTACTCTCTCTGTTCTGTTTCCCACTAATCCTTTTCCTTTTCTCAACTAGTCCTCTGTCTTCATTAGTGTTTCTATTGCTATGATCAAACACCATGACCAAAGCAATTTGTGGAGGAAAGAGTTTATTCAGCTTATGCTTCTACACCACAGTTCATCATCAAAGGAAATCAGGACAGGAACCCAAGCATGACAGGCACCTAGAGCAGGAGCTGATGCAGAGGCCATAGAGGAATGCGGCTTACTGGCTTGCTCCCCATGTCCTGCTCAGTCTGCTTTCTTATAGAACTCAGGACCACCAGCCCAGGGATGGCACCATCCACAATGAGCTGGGCCCTCTCCCATCAAACACTAATTAGGAAAATGCCCTACAGGCTTGCCTACATCCTGGCCTTATGGAGGTATTTTATTATTTGGGATTCCTTCTTCTCAGATGACTTTAGCTTGTGTCAAGTTGACATAAAACTATTCAGCGCATCCTCCTTCTACTTTTATGTCTTTTTATTTTATTTTATTTTTTGTTTATCCAGTGAGTTTTATTGGGGTTGAGAATTTGATACATGACTACCTGGTACTGCATCATTTCTATCCCTCCCTCTCTCTCCTCCAAGTCCTCTTGTGTCCCCACTCTCACCTCCTTTCAAACTCATGGCCTCACTGAGTCCAGTTAGTGTTGTCTGCATGAGCATTTGTTTAGGGTTGACTACTTATGTCGGGAGCTTGTCCCTGAAGACAACGTGTTCCCCTTCCTTCACACCCATTGACAGCCTGCAATTTTTCATCTAGGGGTGAACCTTGTGAAACTTTCCTCATCCCTGTTGGCATGCTAACTGGTGTGGCTTTTGCTGGTCTTGTTGAGCGTTCATGGGCACAGCATCTCTATTCTGTCCAGAAGACACTGTCCAGTAGCAGTCATCTGCTCCTCAGGCTCTTAAAATCTGTTTCCCTGCCCACCTGCCATGTTTCCTGAGCCTTGGGTGTGAGAATTGTGTTACAGATGTCTCGTCTGGGGCTGAGTATTCCATGGTCACTTATCCTCTGCATTTTCACCAGTTATGGATCTCTAATAATATCTTCAAAAAGAAGCCTCTTTGATGAGGGGTGAGAGCTGCTCTCATTGGGGCCTATCTCCATCACTGGGTTCTTGGCTAGGTTTGCAGCACCAGGCATGTCCTCCCTTTCCTCCCTCCAAACCCACCCCCATATGCCCTTCCTAGCTCTCTTTCAAATGCCTCTTTTTCCACTAATTATTATTACATACATATATGTATATCCATATATATTCCTAAAAACACAAGTATGCCCTGTTTAGTCTGTATAATGTTATATGTATGTATGTTTTCGGACCTGACCACTTCATATTGGGTAACTAGTTGTATGCTCTTCCCTGGAAAGACTATTTCTTGTGGTTCTAGTGTTCCTAGTTGCCTGTAGTTCTTTGTGTAGGCTTGAGTCCTGGTGAACTTCCCCTACCTACTTTAGCACTCCTATTGTTGTCTTTCTTTAGAGTTAGGAAGTTTTCTTCTATGATTTTGTTAAGGATATTGTCTGTCTTTGAACTGGGTTGTTGCTTCTTCTTTCTCCTCCTCCTCCTCCTCCTCCTCCTCCTCCTCCTCCTCCTCCTCCCCTCCTCCTCCTCCTCCTCCTCCTCCTCCTCCTCCTCCTCTTCTTCTTCTTCTCTTCCATACCCATCATTTGTAGATTTGGTCTTTTCATAGTGTTCCATATTTCCTGGATGTTTTGTGTCTGAATTTTTAAAAATTTAACATTTTCTTTGACTGAGTTATACATTTCTTCTGCCTTGTCTTCAAGACCTGGTTTCACTTCATTCAGTCTGTTGATGGGGCTTTCCTCTGAGTTCTGAGCTTATTGTTTGATTTCTGAGTTTTTATTTTTGAGTTTTATTTCAGTATGGCTTAACTTTGGTGATTCTATTACTTTGTTAAATTTTAGTTTTGTATTTTGAATTCAAAGTACAAAAATATTTTTATTATTTAATAGTTTGTGTTTTTACAGTCTTCATTAAAGCATTTATTCATATCCTCTTTAGAATTCTTGAACATATTCATGATTGCTATTTTGAAGTTTTTTTTGTGTTTCAATTAAGGAATATTACAGTAGGGATCCTGGTTTCTGGAGATGGCATATTGTCTGGGTTGTTTTGTTTTTGAGGTACCGACCTTGGAATTACCATGTTTGTAGTGGCTCTTTGTGTGAATTGCTGGTCTTATCATTGTTGCATATGTGTTTAGGTTTTTGTTACTGTTACCACAGTCTTGTCAGGTTGTGAACAAGAAGAATGATGTTTGATTTTCAGTCTTGGAGGCCACACTGGGTTTTGAGAGTTCACACTCCCAGCAGTCTCAGATCAGCACAATTGATGGGATGGGGGTTATGCTAGTAGGTGTGGGAAATGGATTGACTGGAGGTGTCCTAAGTAGGGTTTTGGGTCTGACTCCATTGAAATTAGCATTGGCAGAAATATAGCTCAGTTCCATATGTGGTAGTGTGTCCCAAAGGAAAAGAGATAGGCTGGGAGGACAGGCTAGTGAAGGCACCAGTAGCTGGTTAGGATTACCCTAGAGAGGCCAGGTGGATTCTGCCATTGTGGTGGCTGTGGCATCCCTGGAAGAGCATTGGTCTGGAGTTGGTGGAAACTCACAATGGAATCACTATTTTTCTTTTAATGTTTTTTTAAATTTTATCTTGGAGATATTGCGGTACACACAAGCATAGAAGTCATGGGAATATACATATGCATACATATATGTATATATATATACACATACATATATATATATATATATCACATCTATTTGAAATTGACATGTATTTCTCCCAATTCCTTTCTAATCAACTAGGTGTTAGTGAAAAAAGAAGAAAGTAAAGTAAATTTCTTGTCTATGTTCTTTGGGCATAGAAGTCATGTGTTAAGCACAATAACATTTTACCGTTTTTTTGGGTGGTTACCTAATTTGTTTGCTGTTTTCAGGGTTTAGTTTGAATACTGATAAGAGATACATTATAGTCCTTCAGAAAAATATAAAAATTATATTAATTTAGTGTGTGTGTGTGTGTGTAGTACGTGAGTGGAGTTCAGAGGACAACTGTCTGGAGTTGATGCTCTTCTGCCATGTAGGTCCCAGGGATTGAACTCAGGTCACTAGTTTGGCAACACGGGCTTTCACTCATTTAGCCATCTCACCAACAGAACCTCTTCTGAATTTTTATTTTATTTTATTTTTAAATTAGGAACTCTTGATTAATTAAGCCTGTCTTTTTGTATTTAAAAATGAATTTTGATTATAGAACAACCAAGTATAATTATTCAACCTCAGCTTCCTGAATCACTTAGCTTCAACCTTTATACATGCTACTAGTAATGAACAACATCACTATCATGTGAGGCTCTTCAGAGAGTATTACCATATGCTTGTACTACATAAAGTAAGCTAAACTTCTAAGATTTTACTGCTGCTAGAAGCCTAAAAGCTTAACCAGCCAAATGCTTAACCAGGTCAAATGCTTCTAGTTCCTGGTCCTCATGCCTTATATATCTTTCTGCTTTCTGCCTCACTCCCTGGGATTAAAGGCTCACTCCCTGGGATTAAAGGTGTGAGTCACCATGTTTGGCTGTATCCTTGAACAGATGGATTTCTGCCTCTGGAATGCTAGGATTAAAGCATGTGCTACCACTGCCTATCCTCTATGTTTAATATTGTGGCTGTTCTGTCTCTGACCCCAGATAAGTTTATTAGGGTGCACAATAGATCGGGGAACACAATACCACCTCAGGTCACACAGGGAAATATGGAGGGGGTCACACAGGGAAATAGAGGACAGGTTGTTGGGCCCAGGGGGAATGCACAAAATAATGGGGTGCAAACCACATTCTAAAACCAGAAGCAAAACTTTATTTCAAAGAAACCATCATGGGGTACAAAAAAACTTGTTAGCTAGCTGAGATCACAGCCAGAGTTCAAGATTCTGTAACTGTGGCAACTGGAGGTGGGTCATGAGCCCCTTTTTATAGTAAGGGGAAAGCGTTAGGCATGGACAAAAGAGCTTTTTATAATTTCAAAGTTAAACATTTAGAGACAAATTGCTTTTTAAGATTTACAATTTTAGTTAAACATTTAGAGACAAATTGCTTTTTAGGATTTACAATTTTCCATTAACAAGGTTTTAGAGGGTTTTAGCTAATTGATATTTGTATATCCCTGCAGTCTTCCTGCCGCAGCTAACTGATGTTTGCCCGAAACCTGCAACTTTTTCTGACATAGCTGCATCCCATAGCAGGAGGAATACAAAACAATGCAAAGCAGGTTGTCATGTAGAACTCATTAAAAGTTAACTTTGACTTCAAAGTCCCCTGCCTGCAGAATTCCTTCTCTCATCAGTTGGGTTCCTGGAGCTCAGCCTGGTGCCTGGCCGTGGATCTCTGCATCTGCCTCCATCAGTCACGGGACAAACTTGCGCAGCCTTGGTGCAGTGGGAAGGGGCTTGGACCTGCCTAGGCTCAGTGTGCTGGGCTCTGCTGTCTCCCCATAGGAGACTTTGATTTGGGGGATGTGGGGATGCAGGGTGGCTTGAGAGAGAGGGCTGGGGGGTGGGAGGAGGGAGAAGGGGGGAATCTGTGGGTGGTATGTGGAGTGAGTAGAAAATTTCTTAATAAAGAAAAATGAAAAAAAAAAGTTAACTTTGATTTCAGCTGTGAGTGGTTGGGGGTTATCAAGTGGTGGTGGGGTTATCAAGAATAGCTAGCCCCAGGGCTGCAGAGAGCAGTCACAGAAACCTAACATTTGGGTTGCTGACACAGCTGCCCATCTAAATAAAGAAAGGCCTAGTTAAAAGTTAATTCCTGTTTACTGGCAGAGCTGATGGCTGTCAGCGTCCATCTTTTAAGCTCATAACCTTTTATTTCTATATCCCTATCTTATTCCTATATTCCTGGACCCTTCAGGGTCACACAGGGACGTAGAGGAGGAGAGGAAAGGAGCCTCTTGTTCTCTGCTGAGAGCACCTGAAATCTCTTAGTCTGAGGCTTCAGCTTGGTTTTATGTCACTGTGTGTACATCATGACATTTTCTTTAGATGAACAATATTGTTTGAACTTATTTTATTTTCTAGACATTAGTATCCCATGACTTTGACATCTCCAACATCCTGTGGTCTCCATCACAATCCAAGCTTCACCTTCACAGCTTCACACAACGGTTTCTCCGAGGCTCAATGTGGGAACTCTCCTGCCACATGCCTGGCCTCAGCAACTTTCCTTAGCCACGTGGGAAAATTCTACAAACCCTTTACTCCTGTGTCTGCCCTGACTTTAAAGCAGGGACCATGTGGCAGACGCCGCCACCTTCTGCTGCTTGCCTGGCATGGATCCTGGCCCCTTCTTGAATTACATTTACATAAGCCTTGATTTGTTGTTGCTCTTTTTTATTTTATTTTAATTTTTATTTTGCAATACAATTCAGTTCTACATATCAGCCACGGATTCCCTTGTTCTCCCCCCTCCGACCCCCCTCACTTTCCCCTCAGCCCACCCCCATTCCCACCTCCTCCAGGGCAAAGCCTCCCCCGAGGACTTAGATCAACCTGGTAGACTCAGTCCAGGTAGGTCCAGTTCCCTCCTCCCAGGCCGAGCCAAGGGACCCTGCCTAGGCCCCAGGTTTCAAACAGCCAACTCATGCAATGAGCACAAGACTTGGTCCCACTGCCTAGATGCCTCCCAAACAGATCAAGCCAATCAACTGTCTCACTCATTCAAAGGGCCTGATCCAGTTGGTGACCCCTCAGCCATTGGTTCATAGTTCATGTGTTTCCATTTGTTTGGCTATTTGTCCCTGTGCTTTATCCAACCTTGGTCTCAACAATTCTCGCTCATATAAACCCTCCTCATTCTCACTAATTAGACTCCCAGAGATCCACCTGGGGCCTAGCCATGGATCTCTGCATCTAGATCCCTCAGTAGTTGGATGGGGTTTCTAGCAAGACAATTAGGGTGTTTGGCCATCCTATCACCAGAGTAGGTCAGTTCGGGCTGTCTCTCGACCATTGCCAGCAGTCTGTTGTGGGGGTATCATCCCTAATCATCAGGGAAATGCAAATCAAAACAACTCTGAGATACTACCTTACGCCTGTCAGAATGGCTAAGATCAAAAACACTGAAGACACCTTATGCTGGAGAGGATGTGGAGCTAGGGGAACTCTCCTCCACTGCTGGTGGGAATGCAAGCTTGTACAACCACTTTGGAAGTCAATATGGCGCTTTCTTAGAAAATTGGGAATCCATCACCCCCAAGATCCAGCTATACCACTCTTGAGCATATATCCAAGGAATGCTCAATCATACACAAGGGCACTTGTTCAGCTATGTTCATATCAGCATTGTTTGTAATAGCCAGAACCTGGAAACAACCTAGATGCCCTTCAACTGAGGAATGGATAAACAAAATGTGGTACATATACACAATGGAATACTACTCAGCAGAGAAAAACAATGACATCATGAGGTTTGCAGGCAAATGGATGGATCTAGAAAAAATCATCCTGAGTGAGGTAACTCAGACTCAGAAAGACAAACATGGTATGTACTCACTCATAGGAGGATACTAGATGTGGAACAAGGATGACTGGACTGCTACTCACATCACCAGGGAGGCTACCTGGAAAACAGGACCCCAAGAAAGACACGGGGATCACCCAATGACGGAGAAATGGAAGAGATCTACATGAACAGCCTGGACATGGGGGGGGGGGGTAATGAAGGGCGAGGGTCGAGGGAAAGAGAGCTTGGGGGAGTGGGAGATCCCAGCTGGATCAACAACAGAGAGGGAGAACAAGGAATAGGAGACCATGGTAAATGAAGACCACAGGAGAATAGGAAGAAGCAAAGTGCTAGAGAGGCCCACAGAAATCCACAAAGATACCCCTACAACAGACTGCTGTTGTTGCTCTTTAGCAACAGATAATTCCTTAGAGCAGTTCTTTCAGCAGGTGGGGTCTTGCCCCGAGGGCACTACTCCTTTTATTCCCTCTCTCCTTATCTCTTTCAGCACAAATCTTACTCTAACATCAATGTTCCTGATGCTCTTTTCTCCTCAAACGGGGCATTTTGTATTTCTTTTGCTCTGCTTGTTCCTTTTCATTGTAAATCTGCATAAGAGTGTTTACTAATGACCATATGGTAGCGTCAGTGTTAGGCTACCTTGAGATCTCTGCCAACAAAATTAATTTAAAACTCTTCTATTTAGCTTCAGGCAGATTCTTAGGACAAGAGCAGAGAGCAACCACATGCTTTGCCAAAATATCACAAGAATGGTCTCCAGCCCAGTTGCTGATATTGTTCCCCTATGAAACCTCTGGAGCTGGGCCTCCACAGTTTGCATAGTTCTCAGCACTATTGTCTTCCATGGTCCTAATAGGATGGTTCATTAAGCCTACTTACATTTCCCAATTGCTTTCCTAGTTCAAAGTCCCAAAGTCTTCCATTTCCCTCAAAATAACAACACAGTCAAGACTGTCACAGAAATACCCCACTCCTAGTACCAATTTTTGTCTTACTAACTATTCTGTTGTCATGAAAAAAATACCAAAACAAACAAACAAAAAAAACCATCATGACCAAAACAACTTACAGAAGAAAGAGTTTCCTGGTGGCTTACAGTTTCTGAAGGTGAGTCCATGACCATTGTGTCAGGGAGCATGGTGGCAGGCAGGCATAGTGCTTGATGTATGGAACTCTCAGTAGCTGAGAGTTCACATAATCTACAACCACAAGGCAGAGAGAAAGCTAACTGTGGAATGACATAGGCTTTTGAAACCCCAAAGCCCACCCCAACATACATACTTCTTCCAACAAGGTCATACCTCCTACTCTTCCCAAAATAGTTCCACCAATTGGGAACCAAGTATTCAAACATATGAGCATATGGGGGTGGGCACTCTCATTTGAACCACCACAGGCACCACTCCCTGGGAAGTGTAAGATAACTAGCTAAGCATGAGCCTGTGTGTGAGGTAGAAAGCAGTGCTCCTACACAGTTTTTGCTTAAAGTTCCTGCCGTGACTTACCTCAATGATAAACTGTAACTTGTAAGCTTAAATAAAGCTTATCCTTCCCTTAATTGTTTTTGATCAGAAATGAAGTTAGAACAACAGTCCACAGGAAAAAAGGAACTATACTGTGTAGATGCAACCAACTGTCTTATTAAATAAGAAACACAGAACCAATGCAAAGAAGAAAGCCAAGAGATCAGAGCTAAGAGCCTTACCAGTCTGCTGCAGCTAGCCTCTTCAGCCAAGAGAGACCTACTTCCTGTGTGTTTGTCTTTATATAGACTTTCTGTTCTGCCTTCTCATTGGTTGTAAACCCAACCACATGACTGCCTCATCACTGCCTGTTTGTACAGACCTCCAGATCTTCTATGCTTGGTGTTGAGATTAAAGGTGTGTGTCTCCAATGCTGGCTGTATCCTTGAACACACAGAGATCTACCTAGCTCTGCCTACCAAGTGCTGGGATTAAAGGTGTGCACCACGAATGCCCAGCTCTGCTATGGCTTGCTATTAGCTCTGACCCCCAGGCAACTTTATTTATTTAACATACAAATAAAATCACATTTCAGTACAAATAAAATATCACCATATTTCCCCTTTTCTATTTTAATAAAAAGGAAAAAGGTTATAACTAACATAAGAAAAACTATATACAAAAGTTTGTAACTAGAGTTTTCCTGCCTTGCCCACAGTCAGGACAAATCTTTGTCACCCGCTAGTCCCACAGCCACTCAGACCCAACCAACTAAACATAGAGACTTATATTGCTTACAAACTGTATGGCGATGGCACGCTTCTTTCTAACTGTTCTTATAGCTTAAATTAACCCATTTCCATAAATCTATACCTTGCCACGTGGCTCGTGGCTTACCGGCATCTTCACATGCTGCTTGTCATGGCAGTGGCTGGCAGTGACTCCCCCAGCCTTCTGCTTCCCAGAATTCTCCTCTCCCCTTGTCCTGCCTATACTTCCTGCCTGGCCACTGACCAATCAGTGTTTTATTTATACAGAACGATATCTACAGCAATACTGTATTTTGCTAGCTTACATATTTTGGGTGCCCATTTTGATCTTTTTATTTTATTTTATTTTATTTTTAATTTTATAATTAATTTAATTTTACATATCAGCCATGGATTCCCCTGTTCTCCCTCCTGCCTCCCCCCCACCCTCCCCCCAATCCACCCTCCCTATTCCCACCTCCTCCAAGGCAAGGACTCCCTTGGGGATTCAGCTCAGCCTGGTAGATTCAGTTGAGGCAGGTCCAGTCCCCTTCTCCCTTCACCAAGGCTGAGCAAAGTGTCCCTGCATAGGCCCTAGGTTCCAAAAAGCCAGCTCATGCACTAAGGACAGGTCCTGGTCCCACTGCCTGGGGGCCTCCTAAACAGTTCAAGCTAATCAACTGTCTCACTTATCCAGAGGGCCTGATCCAGTTCCATGGGGGCTCCTCAGCCATTGGGTCACAGTTCATGCATTTCCACTAGTTTGGCTATTTGTCCCTGTGATTTTTCCAATCATGGTCTCAATCTCTCTTGCTCATATAATCCCTCCTTTCTCTTGCCTATTGGACTCCTGGAGCTCCACCTGGGGCTTGGCTGTGAATCTCTGCATCAGCTTCCATCAGTCACTGGATGAGAGTTCTATCATGACAGTTAGGGTGTTCGGCCATCTGATCACCAGAGTAGGTCAGTTCAGGCTTTCTCTTGACCATTGCCAGTAGTCTATTGTGAAGGTATCTTTGTGGATTTCTGGGGACCTCTCTAGCACTTTGCTTCTTCTTATTCCCATGGGGTCTTCATTTATTATGGTCTCTCTTTCCTTGTTCTCCCTCTCTGTTCTTAATCCAGCTGGGATCTCCTGCTCCCCTAAGCTCTCTTCCCCCCAACCCTTGCCCTTCATTACCCCACCTCACATCTAGTTTGCTCATGTAGATCTCATTCATTTCTCTGTCATTGGACGATTCCTGTGTCTTTCTTAGGGTCTTCTTTACTAGGTAGCCTTCCTGGAGTTGTGAGTAGCAGTCTGGTCATCCTTTGCTTTACATTTAGTATCCACCTATGAGTGAGTACATACCATGTTTGTCTTTCTGAGTCTGGGTTACCTCACTCAGGATGATTTTTTCTAGATCCATCCATTTGCCTGCAAACCTCATGATGTCATTGTTTTTCTCTGCTGAGTAGTACTCCTTCAGAATGGCTAAGATCAAAAACACTGAAGACAGCTTATGCTGAAGAGAATGTGGAGCAAGGGGAACACTCCTACACTGTTGGAGTGTTGCAAACTTGTATAGCCACTTTGGAAATCAATATGGTGCTTTGTTAGAAAATTGGGAATCAATCTGCCCCAAGACCCAGCTATACCACTCTTGGGCATATACCCAAGGAATGCTCAATCATACACAAGGGCACTTGCTCAGCTATGTTCATAGCAGCATTGTTTGTAATAGCCAGAACCTGGAAACAACCTAGATGCCCTTCAACTGAAGAATGGATAAATAAAATGTGGTACATATACCCATTTTGATCTTATAGGTGGCTTTAGATAAATGACCCAGGTTACTTTACAAGTAAGCTAATTGTCTTAAAGCATTTTACTTAAGATAGAATATGTGATGGTCCAAACATAATGATTTGTGGTATAATGCTATGTCTCTTTTGGCTTTATGGTATAGTTTTGTCAACATGGTGACCATTAGTCACATTTGACTTTGTTCATATCAGCTGTGACTAGTGCATTTTTCACCTTTAATTCAACTAAAAACTGATTCTCAATTTAAATATTTAGATTAGCCTCTTTTTCTTTGATTATTATCATTATACACATATACATATATATACATATATGTGTGTAAATATATACACACAACCTCCCCAGTCTGGTTTTGTTGTTTGTGTGCATATGGTTTCAGGGCTGACCAGTTTGTACTGGATAACCAACTGGGGGACTCATCCCTGGGAGTGACTAAGTCTCCTTGTTTCAGCAGTCGTTCATTGCCTGTAGTTCTTTGTCTAGGAGTGAGACCCCAGGAGATTTCCCCCTACTGAACAAGCATGTCTATCGATACTGTCATTGTTCAGGTGTTGTCTATGCGGCATTTCTAGAAGAGGCAGTCCTCACAGTAGACTTCCTGGCTCTTCCATGTGTTCTCTGAGCCATAGATGCAGTAGCTGTAATACAGATGTATCCACTGGGGCTGGGCTTTCCACAATCCAGGAAGAAATGAAATAGCTAAGTAGTACCTCAAAAAGTGTTCATCATCCTCAGCAATTAGAGAAATGCAAATTAAAACAGTGTGAGATTTCATCTTACCCCAGTCAGAATGGCAAAGATCAGCGGAAACAATGAACAACAATGCTAGAGGGGATGTGGGGAAAGGGAATCCCCATTCACCATTAATGGGAAAGCAAACTGGTGCAGCCATTCTAGAAGTCATTATGGAGAATCCCAACAATAGTAAAAATAAATCTACCATATGACCCAGCTATGCCACTTCTTGGCATCTGATCAAAGGACTCCACATCCTAAAATCTACAGATACTTGCTCAGCCACGTTCATTAATGCCTTTTTCACAGTAGTTAGGAAATGGAAACAACCTAAATGTCCTTCAACTAATGCATGGATAAAGAAAATATAGTACATATGCACTATGAAATACTATTCGGCTATAAGGAAAAATGAAATCATGCAAATTGCAAGTAAATCGATGGAACTAGAAAAGATTATATTAAGTGAGGTAGCCCAGACCAAGGAAGACAAATACTGCATGTTCTCACTCATCTGCAGTTCCTAGTTCCACATCTTCAGAAGTTAGTGTATGACCTGGAGTGACCACAGAAGTCAGGGGCTTGAGAGGGGAAGAGCAGGATGCGGGCTGTGAAGTACTTGCTCTGGAGCTTCTTTTACTCAGCCTAGTTTCAGCTGTTGACGTGAAGTGTGGGCTGGAGGAACAGTTCAGCGGGTAAAGGACTCTGCACCAACTCTGACGACCTGAATCTTGAAAGTTATTCTCTGACCCACGTGTGCACATTGACCTCTCTCTCTCTCTCTCTCTCTCTCTCTCTCTCTCTCTCTCTCTCTCTCTCTCTCTCTCTCTCTCTCATGCATGCTCAAAAACAACAAAAACCAAACCAAACAACAACAACAACAACAACAACAACAACAACAACAACACATGGCTTCAAGACTTTAAAGTGGAAAGACTGTCGTTTTTTCCCGTCCAGAAACCCTTCCATAGGTGATTTAAGAAAGCATAAAATGGAGGCATTCTTCTCTGCTTTGTTCTCCTTTCAGCCAACGTGAGTTAGTTCTTTATATATACTTTTTATTAAAAACATTTTTCATACAATATATTCTGATCATAGTTTCCCTCTCCATGATATTTCTAGATCCTCCCCATATCCTCACCCACCCACTCCACACCTTCTTTCTCTCTCTTAGAGAACAAGCAAACAAACACACCAGAACCAACAAAAAGAAAGAGAGAAAGAAAGAAAGAAAGGAAGAAAGGGCACAGGAATCTCACACAGAACCCATAAAAACACTAAATTGGAAACCATAATGTTCAAGCAGAAATCAAGTAAGATTAAAAATGCCCAAACAAAGCCATATGAGACAAAAGTCTACAAAAATAACATCGAGTTCATTTTGTGTTGGTCATCTACTGCTGAGCCTGAGGCCGCCCTTAAGTGTGGTTTATATACCCAGTGAGACTCCGTTGAAGAAAACCCATTTTCATTTGCAAACAGATGACAACTGGAGATAGCTTCTTGGTTAGGGATGGGAGCTCTTGTTTACTTCCCTGTCTCAGTGCTCGAACCCCACGGGCTTGAGCCTCTGCAGGCACTGTGCATGCTGCCATAGTCTCTGAGATCATATGTGTGTCCGTCCGTTGTGTCTGGAAGACACTGTTTCCTTGGAGTCATCCATCCCCTCTGGCTCTTGCAGTCTTTCTGCCTCCTCTTCCTCATAACTCCCTGAGCCCTGAAGGGAGGGGTTTGACGAGACACACCATTTGGGACTGAGTGTCCCAAAGTCTCTCAGTCTCTGCATATTGTTCAGTTGTGGGTCTCTTTGTTAGTTCCCATCTAGTGCAAGAGGAAGCTCCTCTGGTGATGTCTGAGTGAGACACTGATCTGAGTCAATTCTAATGCTGCTCATCCAGTGTTGGCGCTAACTTGATGAATATTGTTGATCTTCAAAGTCCTCCCTTTTACCTGTGTTCTCTTTTGTAAACCTTAAGCTTGTACTGAGACTTTTGACTATTAAAGGTAAAGATTTTGATCCATTTCACTTTACAGCTGTTGGTTCAAAATCGGTACAAGTCAGTCCAGTCCCAGTGTGTTAGGAAAAGAACCAAATAAACCAAAAACTCCAGGCAGGTCCTATGGAAGCACAGACATTTTAAGAGTTATGAAGTAAACTCTTGTTTATCCCAGTTTCACATATTGCTATTATTTAAAAATGGTATGTGTATCAGCCTTACAGTTCTGTTAGAAACGATTACAGAAAGCTCCAGGAGATGGAGAAGTGTTAGGGGATGGCATCTCGTGTGCTTCCTGCAGCTCAGGGGGGAGCAGCCTGCCTTGTTCCTTTACCCACAGTGATGAGGTAATCAGGGGCAACTAGTCCTGTACTGAAAACACTGGGCTGTCAGAGACTACGTTAAGTTCTCTAGCTCCATGTAATAAATGGCTTAATATTCATGCAAGTTCATTCTCTATTACATCTAAAAATGCTAACAATGAAGTAACTTTTAACATTTAAAAGTGTAACATTTTTGGGGCCCAGCAGGTAGGGGTTGCTGCTAAGCCTGACCACCTAAGCTTGATTAACAGAACCCACGTAGTCAAAGCAGACAACTGATTCTACAAGCTTTCTGCTGACTTCTACATGTATGTCATGCACACACACACAAACACACTCACATACACACACACAAAATAAATTAATAAATGTAAAAGATAACCTTTTAAATTAAATAAGGGCATAAATAAAAGCAGCAACTAAAGTACGAATAAATGGATGTTTCTAGTATATAATACTAATTCTTAAAAATTTGTGTACATGTATGAGTCTGTTTGAGTATATGTCATATATGTAGGTGCCCACAGAAGCCTGAAAGAGTGTAAGACTCCCTGAATCTGGAGTCGTGAGCTGTGTGCTGTGGGTTCTGCAAAGCAAACTCTGGTCCTCTAAAAGAGCAGTTAGCACTCTTAACCACTGAGTTATCTTTCCAGTCCTAGTAATTAAAAAAAAAAAAAACCTTCATGTAACAGGCTTTTTTTTTTTGGACTGCCAGCCCCCAAATCATGACACAGAGACTTATTATTAATTATGAATGCTTAGCCTTAGCTTAGTCTTGTTTTTAACTAGTTTTTTTTTAAACTTAAATCAACCCATTTCTATTAATCTCTGTGCTGCCTGGAGGCTGGTTTACCTCATCAACACACTTTCCATCCTGGTTTTCTGCTTCCTCCATGTCTGGCTGGCTGGCATCCTTTTTCTCTCTGCCTGCCAGCCCCACCTATCCCTTCTCTGCCTAGCTATTGGCCATTCAGCTTTTTATTAGACCAATCAGGGACCTTAGGCAGGTATGGAAAAACAACAACACATCCTTACATAGTTAAACAAATACAACACATCTTTACTTAGTTAAATATTCTATTTCACAACACCTTCATTTTTATTTTAGGTATTTTCTTGCATGTATGTCTGTGTACTACATGTGTGCTGTACTGTGGTGGCCAGAAGAGAGTGTTGGATCCCCTGGGACTGGAGTTACAGATTGCGTGAGCTGCCATGTTGCTGCTGGGAATCAAACCTGGGTCATTTTAACTGCTGACCTATCTTTTTAGCCATAATAGTAGTAATTCTTTAAATTAAAAATTCTTTAAATTATCCTTAAAAAGTATGATCAAATACCCTGTGATGCTTAGTTTTTTTAATTAGTGCTTGAGAATTTCATTCAATGTGTTTTGATCATATTCACCCCTCCTTCAGCTCCTCCCAGATACACCAACTCTTCCTTCCATATCTACCCAAATTTGTCACTTTTTTTTTTATCCATGAAGTTCAATTTCTGCTGCTCATATATTCCTGATGCGTGGCCTTTAGCTGGAAAATGCTCAATTTACTAGGAGATATACTCTACAAGAAAACCAACTCTACCTCTCCTAGAAGCTATCAATTGCCAATAGCTTCTTGGCTAGGGATGGGACTTCTTGTTTACCTCCCCTCTCCATGTTGGGATTTGTCTGGCTAAGCTTGCACAGGTCCTGTCTATATAGACTGTGATAACTGCTGTGAGTTCAAACGTGCAGCTGCCCCTATTATGTCCAGTAAAGCATAAAATGTGGGGGTTGGAGATTTAGCTCAGTGGTAGAGCACTTGCCTAGCAAGTGCAAGGCCCTGAGTTCGGTCCTCAGCTCTAAAAAAAAAAAGGATAAAATGTGTTGGAATATAAAGAGAAATAATTTGTTTTACAAAAGATGTTTATGTTTTCATTAATGGTTTATTTGTTTATTTATTTATGCTGAGGGTGCAACCCAGGGCCTCAGTCATGCTTGGCAAGTGCTCTGCACTAAACTCCATCTCCAGCCCTAATTGTACTTTTAAAGAGTTGTAGTTTACTTTTAGAAACCATAAATGAAACTGGAAACACGTGAGTTGGTGAATTAGTATCATTTTCATGAGAGAAATGTTAGGCCTGTTGCATTCCAGCAGACACATATTAAGAAGATATAATTTAAGTCAAATGGACTTTTTTTGTTTAACTTGAACTTTTTAGTTTTTTGATAATTTCATACATGAAACTGCATTTTTATCATTTTTACCCCCTTTCCCCATACATCTCCTACCACACACTTATACTTCCTCTCAAATTCATGACCTCTTCTTTAATTATTGTTGTTTCACACACACACACACACACACACACACACACACACACACACACACCATATTGAATCTATTTAGTGTTGCTCTTCTGTATGTATACTTAAGGCTGAACACTTGATATTAGGTAACCAATCAGGGAGCTTGTCCATGGAGAAAACTGATTCTGCCTCTCTCAGCAACCAGTGTTTGCCTGTAGCTCTTCATGTAGGGTGGGGTCTTAAGAAATTTCCCTTATCCATTTTGGTATGTCAGCTTGTATCATTATTATGGAAGTCTTGTTTTGGCAAGACCTATATTGTTGAGGTTTCACAGGTACAGTTTGCCTAGAAGACACAATCTTGCAGCAGATGTGCTGGACTTCTGGCTCTTACAATCTTTCTGCCACCTCTTCTGTGATTTTTTTCCCCCTGATCTTCAGGTATAGGAGTTGCAATGTGGATATATCATTTGGGGCTGGGGTTCCCATGGTTGGTCAATTATTCTCCACATTTAATCAATCATATCAATCATGATCTCTATAAAAATTTCCTTTGCCAAGTACAAGGACAAGCACTTAGAATACAGTTATAGATTGTATTGGTTTGGGAAAATGGCGGGGTCTAGGGTCTCTATAACCTCTCTAGCCAGTAGTAGCTGTTTAGGGCTACAGTACCTGCCATGAATTCTCTCCTATTGATCAGACCTTAAATCTAATTAGACAGCTGTTGGTTACCCACAAGATAAAAGCACCACTATTGCACTATCAAGGATATCTTGTTGGGTTGGACATTATTCTGGTTCACAAGCTTTGCGGCTGGTAGCATTGTTGATTGCTTTTTTTTTTTTTTGGCCACTTGCATAGCACCTTCTGATATTGTGGGAGCTAGTCCTCAGGTACAAGGCTTCAAGGTCAGTTCTAGCTAGATTCTACTAAGGTCAGTGTTTGAACTGTGTGGTGTGAGTTTCTCTTTGAGTCAGGGCCCCTAATAGCATAGGCTAACCTTAAACTGACTATGTATCTGAGGCTGGCCTTGAACTCCTGAACTTCTTGCTTTACCTTTTTGTTTTGTTTTGGTTTGGTTTTTCAAGACAGGATTTCTCTCTGTAGCTTTGGAGCCTGTGCTGGAACTTACTCTGTAGATTAGGCTGCCTTTGAACTCATAGAGATCCACCTGCCTCAGCCTCTCGAAGAGCTGGGATTAAAGGAGTGAGCCACCACTGCCCGGCTTTGCCTTACCTTTTTAAGAGGCATGTGCCACCATGCCTAATTGTCAATAACTAGCATAGAATATGAATATTATATTAGTGAATTATATAAATAATGCTTGGAGTTCTTTTTTGTTTCTCTCAAGTGGATGTTGTGTGTGAGAGAAATGGCGATTACCTGCTCCATCTCCTGACTTAAAATGCAGCTGTCTAGAGAGTCAAATATACCGTCATCCTTTTTATTTGCTGTACCTGTCAGTATGAAAAATGGCTTGCCCAAGAGTCAGTTACCCATACTCACTCACTCACTGTTTTTTCTTGGACCCACAGAATTATCTCAAGCTGTGGTGGATGCAGGAGCAATTCCTCTTTTAGTTCTCTGTATCCAGGAGCCAGAAATTGCTTTGAAAAGGATTGCTGCATCTGCCCTCAGTGATATTTCCAAGCATTCTCCAGAGTTAGCACAGACAGTGGTGGATGCTGGAGCTATTGCTCACTTAGCCCAGATGATCCTCAACCCTGATGCAAAATTGAAGGTAATAAAACTAGGGTTAAGAGACAGACAAGACAGTGCTTTTATAGTCTAAGAAAATGAAAATATGTACATACTGATGTTATATAGTAAAAAGAATTAGTAAATATAATTGAAAACATACAAATATGTTATTTAGTTAGTCTTTTAATATATGAAAATAATGCTATAAGGATTATACAGTAAAGATATGATTGGGAAAACTGTGTTTCATTTGTTCTACTGCTTTGATTAAAAAACACCACAACCAAAAGCAATGTGGGGGAAGAAGGGTTTCTTTAGTCTACAGGGTAGAGTCCATCACTGAGGGAAGCCAGGGCAGGAGCTCATGGCTGGAAACTGGAGGCAGGAACTGGACTGGAGACCACAGAGGAAAGCTGATTACTGGTCCGCTTTCCTGCTTGCTCCTTTCTTATACAGTCCAGATGTACCTGCCTAGGGATGGCATTGCCCACAGTGAGTTGAAGCCTCCTACGTCAATTAGCAACTAAGAAACTGCCTCACAGATATGTCCATAGGCCAATCCAATCTGTTCAGTTCTTCATTTAATGTTCCCTCTTCCCAGGTGACTGTAGGTTTGTGTCAAGTTGACAGCTGAAGCTAACTATGACATTCCATTCTTGTCAACTATGACATATAAGCACATCATGTTAAACTGTAACCTTTTCTTTCTTGTTTATCCCCCAGATCTAACATTAATATAACATATTAATATATTATAAATATAGAACAACTTCTAAAGTCCCATAACCTTCAGAAACTCCAACACTTTAAAACTTCACTGTCTTTAAAAATCCAGAGTCTCCTAACTGTGGGCTCCTGTAAAAAATGTCACTTACTTTTCTTATTCCAAGATGGAAAAACCAGGGCACATCAGAGCAAAGGAAAACCAAACTCCTACAGTATAGCTCAGTGCCTGATATCTTTGATTGACTCCTGTCTTCTGGTCTCCAAAGGTAGTTCCCTAGCTCTGCCGTCGGCAGCACACACAGCTTGTCTGGTAGGCGCAGGCCAGCTTCACTCCACACCTGCCCTGTCCTTTGTAGCTCCAATAAGCTGGAGTCTCTGCTGTAACCGAGGCTGTCTCTTCACTGATGGCCTCTCCTGGCCTCTTCAGTAATTCTGACCCTGCCCCATGGTGCCCAGCCTCAGCTTTGCCCAATGACCCCTTCAGTCCTAAGGCTTCCACTGCAGTGAAAGCTGTGCCTTCACCAATAGCTTCCTGGCCTCCCCTCAGGGAGGCTCCAACCCTGCCACACAATGCCACACCTCAACTGCTCTCCGTAATTTCTTCATGCCTAGGAAGCACTGCATGGGAATATTATAAGTCTTTTAAAACTACATCTGAATTATAAGGTAGACTATTGGATTCTGTATAATGTTTCTTTTTTTTCCTCAACAGCGTCAAGTCCTTTCAGCTCTCAGTCAAATTGCAAAGCATTCTGTGGACTTGGCAGAGATGGTTGTTGAAGCAGAGATTTTCCCCGTTGTGCTCACCTGTCTGAAGGACAAAGATGAATATGTGAAGAAAAATGCTTGTACTTTAATTAGGGAGATTGCAAAACATACGCCCGAGGTAAAAACAAACCAACAGCGGAAAGGGAACTTCAGGTTGCAATTATACTTAGTTTTAGTGAGCACCTGTATTCCTGGCCCCTGCCCACAAGGTGACTGCAGTCCCCTCTCTCAGGTGGTGACACTCACAAGGCAACTTGTACATTGCTGAATGTTCTGCAGGCTGTAAAATGCCCTCCAGTGGACAACCACTGGATTGTATAATGTAATTGGAGTTTAAAATCTAGCTTCTAATCACTTCTAGCTTTCCATTTCTAGGTGTAGGGACTGTGGGCCTCTGCCATCCCTAGCATTTTATGTCAGCTAGGAGCAATGAAATGATATGTTACATTTCTAGGTTGGTTCAGACCACAAAGATTCCCTGGCCTGTATCAGTACTGTAGATTTACATGGGAAAAACAAACACAAAGAAAACCTGTGTTCATTCTGAAGTTTTACCTTTTCTGTGCAAGTGTTGCTTAACCACTTTTAATTTTATTACATGTAAATTTATTACATATTGTGCTTCATTGATTTTTTTGCATGAGATTTTCCATAATTGAAGTACACTCAGCTTACTCAGTTACTAGTCATTGCCAGCAAAGGGGCAAGTGGGTTAGACTGTCCCAAGTGTCTGAGCTTTCAGCCGTTAATATTCGCTGAGTAATTAGCTAGTTATGAGCTAGCTCTAAGCTTAGTGTCTAGGTGAAGGATTTTAACATCCACTATAACAGGGATAAAGCTTGTCCCATTGATGTGAAGAAAACTGAATTACAGAATAAGGTTCCTCTCAGTGAGTGTACCTGTAAACACCAAGAGTGTTATACTTGTGTATCTCTTTAGAAAGTTTCTCTAAGTTATATTTCAATTTTATCAGTTTTATTTTAAGTCCTAAATAAAGTGTGGTCAATAAAGATCATCTTACATAATCTGGGCTTTCCTTTTTTCCTCAGCTTTCTCAGTTGATTGTTAATGCAGGAGGTGTGGCTGCCGTGATTGACTGCATCGGGTCCTGCAAAGGGAATATACGGCTGCCTGGCATCATGATGCTGGGTTACGTGGCCGCTCACTCTGAGAACCTGGCCATGGCGGTGATCATCTCCAAGGTGTGTGCTCTTCACTTGTGGTGATGTAGTTGGCTGTTCTATGGTGGAACCATAAATGGATGTTCTCCATCAGAAGAGAAAATACAACTGAACAGAGCAAAACTTACCCATTTCCCCAGTTGTTTTACTGTTGAATTCAGTGCTTGTCTCCTAGAGTGAACCTTGAAGAAAGGTTGAGGTAATAGGAAATGTTGTCCTATTCAGTGTCTGGTATCAATAATTATTACCACCTTTGAGTATTACAGTTATGTGAAAATTATCTGTTAAGTGTATATAGATACACACACACACACACACACACACACACACACACACACACACACACACACACATATATATACACATGGATATTAATTTGCCCTCTCAGAACTGGTTTCCTTCCTCAGGTCCAGGTTGACAGTGCACACGGCGGCGGACAGCAGTGTTTGCTCTTGTTTCTTTGCTCTGGGGGATTTTTTTATTTTTATTTTTTGCCTTACATCAATCTAAGATTTCGTATAAACTCACAATGTAGTGCAGCCTGGGGCCATAGTAGATGCTCATAAAATGTGTTGGCGCAGAAATATCGATCTCCTGAAGAATGCTTCAGAGGCTGTGTAATCACAGTGTGTGGTGAGCCTCTGAGGTGTCTGGTCTCGGCAGCACACAGGATGTGAGTGCTTTACCATTCCACTGATCAGAATATGAGCAGCCTCTGCCCTTCTGTCCTGCTCTGCTGCTGCTGTTCTTACGTTATCACAGGTGTTGACAGTGACTAGAGGAGTTGGTGCAAGCTTTTGACAAGGGTCTTCGCTCCTTGGTTTCCACGTGGGGACAGTGATCAAAGTGCAATTGCTAACTCCTGGGCTGCAGCTCAAGCACCCAGGAAGCGTCCCCTCAGCGGCCAGCTTTTCCTTTGGTGTTTCGCTTTCTTAGCGATCAAAGTGGTGGCAGTAGTTTGAGACAAAGCACAAAGCCGCATAGCACTCTCTCCTTGTCCTAGTGATAATGCTTAATTTTTTTAAACAGTTTATTTTTGTTTTGTTTTGTTTTGTTTTTGCCAGGCAGTAGTGGTGCATACCTTTAATCCCAACACTTGGAAGGCTGCATCAGGCAGATTGCTGTGAGTTCAAGGCCAGCCTGATCTACGTAGTGAGTTCCAGGAAAGCCTGGGCTACACAGAGAAACCCTGTCTCAAAAAACAAACAAATAAAACACCATTTTTAAAAATTTTTGAGATTATAATGTAATTACATCATTTCCCCTTCTGCAGACCAATTTTCTAATCCCAAATAGTCAGCCCTGAAAACATATACATACAAGCAAAATTACACCAATGGGGTAGATTTATTTATGTATTTAGGAATACATACATGCGCACACACATACACACATACACACATTAACAGCAATTAATGAAAAAAAGAGACCATGGCCCCATGGTACTGGACCAGGCCCTCTGGATACTTGAGACAGTTGTTTAGCTTGAACTGTTTGGGAGGCCTCGAGGCAGGGGGATCGGGATTCGTCCCTGGTGCTTGAGCCAGCTTTTTGGAGCCTAGTGTCTGAGGTGTCACACCTTGCACAGCCTTGGTGCAGGGAGGAGGGGCTTGGACCTGCCTCAGCTGACTGTACCAAGATCTGCTGACTCCCCATGGGAGACCTTGCCTTGGAGGAGGTGGGAATGGGGGTAGGGTTGGGGGGTAAGAAGAGGGAGGGGGTAATCTGTGGTTGGCATGAAAAATGAATAGAAAATCTCATAATAATAATAATAATAATAATAATAATAATAATAATAATAATAAAAGAGACCATGAATTTGAAGGAGAGCAAGGAGGGTTGTGTGGGGAAGTTTGGAGGGAGGAAAGGGGAGGGGAAGCGATGCCCAGTGTTCAACGGCAGTCTGTAACTCTGTGTCATGGCACATTCATAACCAGTGAGCCTGTAAGGCAGAGCTGGGACTGGGTCCATGAGCTGTCTCCCTTTCCTCTTCTGCCTCTGTCTGGTTAAATCTACAAGGATGTGCTCTTTAGAGCATCACTTCACTCTGAAGAAGGTCTGAGCTTTTGTACTGGTGGACGCAGTGTGTAGTTGTAGGAAAGAACAGATGGAAAAATATGGTAGATATCTTCAGGAAACTGAACTGTAACCTAATAATTTTAACCTTTACCTGGTGTCATGGCCTTCTGATACTGAGAGATTTTCTTTCTTTCTTTTTTTTTTTTGGTACTGAATTTGGGGTAAAGTCTCAAATTAGGAAAATATGCTCACCAAGAGTCTGGAATTAGAATTTGATTTATTTTCCTTTGATACATGAACTGTGATGTGTTTGAGATATTCTAGGTAGTTATGTTTTTATTATTAGTTAACATTAATGCTTAAGATATAAAATATAAGCATGTTCTACTAGTATAACAAAAGGATTCATTCCTGCTGAGGCATTCAATCATGTTAGGATGAACAAAACTGTAATTAAGTTGACATAAGTAAATAAATAAATAAATAGATAAATAAATAAATAAGTGCTACTTCAAGAAAGATATTAGTGGGATATATTCCACTTGCCCATATTATTAAATTTTTATTCTATCATAGTAATGTTGTTCTCAGATTTACTGTAATTGGTGAAAATTAAATTAATGTGTTTTGTGTGTGTGTGTCTTGATGAAGATTAAACTCAGGGTTGCATATATGCTAGACCAGGGCTCTTGGCTATATCCTCAGTCCTTGGTTAACCTTTTTAAAAAAAGATTTATTTATGTATTTTATGTACATGGGTATGTATGTCTGCATGTATGCCTGCACACCAGAAGAGGACATCAGATCCCACTATAGATGGCCGTGAGCCACCATGTGGGTGCTGGGAATTGAATTTAGGTCCTCTGGAAGAACAGCCAGTGCTCTTCAGTGCTGAACCATCTCTCCAGCTCTGCATTGTTAACATTTTAAACAAGGGAAAATAAGGGCTTTACGATCCTAAACAGTTTTAGTTGGTCACAGTAGCGTTGGTTTTTGCCTGGTGTGTGGCATGTGTTGTTCCTTTGAATGTCCCTCCATTGGGGAGTAAAAACTATTAGAGATACAAGGATAATCAAGTTAGCTTGTTACAGATACAGTTTGGTTCTAGCCACATAACTGACTTAAATGGCAGGCCTGATGATGTGCCGTTACTTGAATCACTCAGGAGGAAGGGATGAAGGCCAAAGTGACTTACTTAGTTGTCTGAGAGACAGGGTAGATTCTACAAGTCTGCTCTAGATTTGTATATAACACTTGCTCTTTGGGTCCCTGGCAGGGTGTACCCCAGTTGTCAATCTGCCTCTCAGAAGAACCAGAAGATCACATTAAGGCTGCTGCTGCCTGGGCCTTAGGACAGCTGGGAAGACACACGCCAGAGCACGCCAGGGCTGTGGCGGTCACAAACACGCTGCCAGTTCTGCTGTCTTTGTACATGTCACCGGAGAGCTCTGAGGACTTGCAGGTGAAAGTGAGTATTTAGTCTTTATGGTTTGGGAAGATGGGTTATATAGGACTAGTTCTTTTTTGATGTGTGATTTAAAATCTTTTAACTTTCTGATGGACAATGTTGTTTTTCTGAAACAAGAAATAAATTTAAAGTCAAGTGTGGTGGTACACACTTATAGTCCCAGTACTCCAAAGATAGAAGAGGAGGTGGAAGAGTTCAGTGGTCTCTGGCTACACAGAGACTCCAAGGCCAACCTGGGCTACATGAGACCCTGTCTTGAAAATCAAAAGGATTGAGATCATTTTCCTTTAAAAATGGATTAATCATGTGTTTTAAAAAACATTCTCTATATCAAGTTGTTTATAAAATCAATGTTTTTTAGTCTATATTTCTGTTGATATTTTCTATGAAGAATTATTTTCATGCAATCTTATTAAAATTTTTATTATGTTTGTCTTATTATTTGTGCATGTGTGTATTTGTGTGCACGTGCACACCGTGGTGTATATGGGGAGGCCAGAGAACAACATGTGGGAGTCGGTTCTCTCCTTCCATTGTATTCAATGTTCAGTGTTCCCTGCTGATTAAACCCAGGTTTTCAGACTTGGCAGCAAGTGCCTTGACTCACTGAGCCATCTCATCAGCCCCAGATTTCCTTCCTCATGTGTTTGAGTTTATCAAACGTGGCTTATTTAATAGAAATTAAGTATTTGCTTTCAGCAGCTTCTCTTTATATTAAACTTTTTCAATTCATGACCTCTTTTTTTATTAGATATTGTTACATGTATGTATGTATATGTATATATATATGTCTATACATTTATATTCCAGAATATAACCTGCTCAGTCTATTCTTTATAGTGTTACTCCTATGTATGTCTTCGGAGATGGCCATTTGGTATGGGATAGTCAATTGGTATGCTCTTACTTGGGGAAGACTCTTTCTCCTGCTCTCAGCATTGTTGCTTATAGTTCTCTATGTAGGGCTGAGGCTTCCTGGGCTTTCCCTGGCCCACTTTAACATGCCTATTGTTATCCTTGTTTGGCTCATGATTAGGTGGTCACATTGGTGAGACTTCATGGGTGTAGCTTTGGACATCCCTAGAAGACACAATCTCACAGCAAACTCCCTGGTCCTCTGACTCTTACAACCTTTCTACCCCCCATTCCATATTTCCCAAGTGTTAGGTGAAGGAGTAGAGGTATCCTTTGGAGCTGGGCTACAAAACTCTGCAGTTTGATTGGTTGTGGTTTTCTCTAATGGTCTCTGTTACATAGAGAAGATTGTGATGAGCAGAGAGGACCACACTTATATCTGAAAATTTGGAACTAGGAGCTGCTGATGAGAGAGTGTTTGTCTTTCTAGGTCTGATTTACCTCATTCAATATGATCTTTTCTAGTTCCATCCATTTACCTGAAAAGTTCAGGATTTTATTTTTCTTTACAGCTGAATAGCATTTCATAGTGTATAGTTATCACATTCTCATCATCCATTCATCAAAGGAAGGACATTTAGGTGGTTTCCATTTTCTAGCTATTGTGAATAGAGCAGCAATGAACATGGCTGAACTTATCTGTGCAATAGGATTTTGAGTTCTTTGGGTATATGCCAAGGAGTGGCCTAGCTGGGTCATATTATAGATTTCTTTTTAGCCTTTGAGAATTGTCTACACTGATTACCAGACTGCTGCACCAGTGTGCAATTCTACTAACAAATAATGAGGGTGTCCCGTTCCCCACACCCACTCCAGGATTGGTTGTTGATTGTTTTGTTGATCTTTGCTGTTATGACTGGGATAAAATGAAATCTCAATGTTGTTTTAATTTGCATTTTTTAATTGCTATGGGCAATGAATATTTTGTGAGATATTTCTTAGCCTTTAAAATTTTTTTCTTTTGAGAATCCTTTGTTCACATTTCAGACCCATCTTTCAAAGGGGACATTTGTTTTTCTGATTATTTTTGAGTTCTTTAAAGATTCTGGATGTCAGGTGCAGAGATAGCAAAGATTCTCTTGCATTCCGGGGACTTTCTCTACATTAAGCTGATTATTTCTTTATCTGTGCAGAAGCTTTTTACTTTTACAAAGTCCCACTTGTCAACTGCTGGCCCTGGCCTTTGAGCAAATGGAGACCTATTCATAAAGTGCTTTCCTACAACTATAACATGTAGAGTGCTGCCTGTTTTCTTCTAGCAGTTTTAGGTTTCACATTTAGGTCTTAATTAGTTTGGATATGGGAGCTGGTTTTCAGGTTCCTCATGGCTTTACCCAGCAGGTCCACATAGAGAGGATGATTAGGACCATGGGCCTGAGTGCAGGTGTCTGAGATGGTCTGCACTTGGCTGTGCTGAAGGGAGGTCTTTTGCTCCACCCCTTGGCATCTCTATAAATACCCTGGGGCAGAGACAGTCAGGGCCCATTGGAATAGGTTCCAGGCCCTCTCGAGGCTATCCTTTATTTTCTATCTGTTTATCTCCACAATCTAAATCCTTCTATCTAATATTTCCTGCTGCTCACACTCAAGAAAACTCTGGGGAACTGTGAGGTTGGTGGGTAAATGCCCCACAGAATGGTGCCATGAACAGGGACTAAAGAAAAAAGAAAAAAAAAAAGGACTAAAGACAAAAAAAGGGGGGACTAAAAACAAATGAACAGGGACTAAAGACAAAGTAATAGGGACTAAAGATAAAGGAAAATAATAGTTTTATTACAGAGTTTTTGGCGAAAGTGTGAGTCAGCCCTGCCAGTGGAAAGTGGCATGCCAGTGTTATGTATATTTGAGGGGCAGGGGTTTTATCCTCGAGAGAAAAGGAAAACGGACTGGAAGGATGTCCGATGCTGTAGCACAAAATTCTCTTCTGTCAAAATTTTCTATCTTCTATCCCTTTCTCAATTTCTATCTGTGAAAAATAAGTATAAGGCATAGGGTAGTAATATAGTATAGGAAAAACTTACAAGTGTAAGATCGTGTAGAAAAAAATAAGTAAGGTAACTAGACAGAAAAACTCTTCAATTTTCTAACTTTGGGGGCTATGAATGCAAACTGGGAAAAAATCTTTGAGCTTTACAGGTAGTAAAAAAGCTCTTCTTTGAGCTTATGGGGAAGAAAAAGTTTCCTATGGAAGCTTTTGACCTGGGGACAGCTGAAATGCTAAGTCCGAGCGGCAGGAGAAAGTGTTTTCTCCCTGAGGCAAAAATGCGGGTGTAAAAAGCCAAAAAGTTTAAAGTTCAGAAGTTTTGGGAAAAGTTAGTGTTTCTCTTTTGGGGAAAAAAATCTTTCTCTTAAACTGAAAGCTTTTCTTGGAAAATTTGGGGGAAAAAATCTCTCTAAAAAGCTTTAATCTTTCTCAAAAGCTCTCTTAAAAAACTTAAACTAAAGCCTTTAACTTTCTCAAAAGGACAAAAATTAGAATCACCTGAAGATATTAATATGGGGACCACCTGTGATTAGCTCTAAGGGAAAACAACTTCTTAAGACAGCAGAACCTCTCCAAGTTCTTTCAAGCTTTAAAAATCCTCCCTGCAATGCAGGAGACAGGGATGGAGTTCCTAAAAACCTCTCTTTTAAGCTTTTTCTCTTCAAGCTAGTAAAAGACAGAGGGTCAAAGTACCCTGAGGGAAATGCTTGGGAGAGTAAGGGTAAACAGCCCAATAGGGCAGGAAACTGTTTACTGGGAAAAGCAAAAAAGCCAAGCTTACAGCGGAGCTGAGGCATCAAGGGTTTTGTTTGAGTGTTTCAGAATGAAAAGGTGCTCCTAAGATCCCCTGGAGCAATGCAAACTCTGTTAGCATTGTATCCTCACTTCTGACCAAAAACCCAGAGGCGACTGGCCAGCGTCTCTGAGTTGGGGTGCATTTCAGGGATACTAGGGTTCCTGCAGTTGTAAACTTCCTGGAGCACAGCTGAGGCAGAAGGTGCAGAACCCAGGGGAAGATTGCTAATGAACAACCAAAACTAAAGCCGGTGGGAACGGCACAGTTGTCCACTTTCCTACAAGTCCCGGGTTGATAGGTCCACAGCTGCAAAAAGAAAACTGAGAAAAGCTTTCCTATCAGAGAAAGGACCTTTCTGGGAAAACAGTAAAGCTGAACTGTGTCTGAAGCAGTTGTGCTGCTGAGTCAGAACGCTGTCTGGGGAAAGAGCCCAGCCAGGGCAGAGCAGAACTATCCAGGAGTAAAGCTTTCTTTTCTTTCAGAGAAAGCATCTCCTTGAGAAAAGCTTTGTTTCAACTGACTCCCAGTGAGATGAGGGAGTGTAGCCCTAAGGGGTGATTGCCTCTGGCATAAGCTCTGTCCTTGAGCACACTGACAAACACTGGGGGACTGGGCCAGGTGAAGGCCTGATAAAGCAAAACACCTGCCCTAATGGGAGTTTAGAGGATGGCAAAAACCTCCCCTGTTAGAAAAGCAGAAGCTTGATTTTCAGTCTGTATGCAAACCACACAGACTCCGAAAACAGAAATGGACAAAAAGCCCCTACCTTCAGTAACAGGAAAAGCTTCCACTTTAGTGTCAAAAACTGTTTCTGGGGCAGAGGGGATAAACTGAGACTGAACTGGGAAGTGTCAGGGAGAAAGACTCTCTGAAGAAACGGAGAAGGGACAGATTCCTCCCCAGAAAATGCATGACCTGACAAAGCTGCTAGAGTTTGAGGCAGATTTGGGGGTGGGTGGGGGTGGAGGGGGTCCTACCTCCAAAGGCAGCTAGCAGAGGAACAGAGCAGCCTGAGATATCTGAAGCTCTGCATCTGGGGGGAAATGAACAAGCAAAATGAGAATAAAATCAGTGGGAGAAAATCTCTCTGAAGGAGCTATGGAAAAACTCTATTGTAAATGTTTTTGTTTTTCACTGACTTGCTAAGGCAAACACAAGCCCCGAGGAAAGTTGCTATCAGGAATGCCAGCCTCAATGCCGGGGCCAGTGTCAAATGAAGGAGAGACACCTGTTAAAGCCAGCTGAGGAGAGAACAGAAATCTCCCAATGTCCCATAGTTGTAAATGTAAAATGCTTGTTCAAATCTCCCATTGCAAAAGCAAAAAACTTCATTCAAACCTCCCAGGCAAGAATTTGTAAGCAAGTCCAGTAAAAAAGAACCAGTTGATTCTCAGACCCGAAAAGAACTATGGGAAATGGAGTCCATAAGCTATCTCTTAAGAGTGAGCTGATGAAGAGAAATGCATTCTGGGAAATGTAGTTTTTCAGCTAAAGATGGCAATACTGTCCAAAAACTTTACAGCTCAGAATGAAGTTTCTTCTCAAAGCAATGCTAGAAAGCTTAATTTTACCTCTTGAGAACTCAGATCAGACAAAAAGCTACCTATAAGAGCAAACAAGCCACTTTAAAATCCTTAAAAACAAGGGAAAGCAGTTTATACACTGAATGTTGTCTTAGATATGAAGAAACTTATGTGAAATTAAAAATTCTTTACCTCTTGAACAAACAGCCTGCAATGAGTGATTTTTTTGCAAATCTAATAAGTGGATAAGAAACAGGCATTCAAAAAAGAAATGACTGCTTTATAGACTGGAAACAAACTTCAGAAAAGCTGTCTTAAAAAAATATTTGCTTCACCTGAGAGTTCCTTATAAGAAATCAATGCTAAATATTACAGCTGCTAATAATGATAACATCAGGAGTTAAAGCTAATGAAGTGAAAATACTAAATCCTGAAAATGCTTTTTCTCAAAGTAAGCTAATGAAGGAAATGTTTCATGAAAGAACATCTATGTTCTTGACTCCTTTGTATAGTAACAGTTTTGGTGAAAATATTGGAACTAACAACAATCAAGTCAAAATGTTTCAACCAATTCAAGACGCTATTCACAAAAGAAAGCTGCCATGCTTTGTGGGCCATATTCGAGCTCACTCCAATCTTCCTTTAGCTGAGGGTAATGCGATGGCTGATAAGTTAACAAAGATAGTAGCATTATCCCAAGTGGAAATGGCTCAACAGTCACATGCTCTTCATCATCAAAATAGCAAAAGCTTAAGGCGGCAATTCAATCTTACCACAGAAGCAGCTCGTCAAATAGTTAAATGATGTGGGGTATATCCAAAATATTTTCGGTCCCTCACTTAGGGATAAACCCTTGAGGTCTTCTTCCTAATCATCTATGGCAAATAAATGTTACTCATATTGCAGAATTTGGCAAATTAAGATATGTACATGTTGACACTTATTCAGGATTTTTAATGGCTAGTGCACAACCTGGGGAAGCTACAAAACATGTAATTATGCACTGCTTGAAGTGTTTTTAGTATATGGGTATACCAAAAATTATTAAAACTGATAATGGTTCTGGATATAGTAGTAAGGCATTTCAACAATTTTGTACCCAATGGGAAATCATACATAAAACAGGTATTCCTTATTATCCTCAAGGACAAGGTATTGTAGAGAGGGCTCATAGCAGTCTTAAAATACAACTTCAAAAAATAAAATTAAAAAAGGAAGAAATTTACCCTCAATCATCACATAATGCATTAAAATCATGCTCTTTTTGTTCTGAACTTTTTGAATATGGATGTCCGTGAGCAGTCTGCTGCAGATAGATTTTGGCACAGTGGCACCTAAGCGACTTTTGCTCAAGTGAAATGGAAAGATCCCTGCTCGGGATTATGGAAGGGTCCTGATCCTGTGTTAATATGGGGTCAAGGACATGTTTGTGGTTTTTCACAAAAGGAGAATGAAGCTCGGTGGTTACCGGAGGTCTGTCTGGTAAGGAGCATGAAACTAAGGAAGGTCAGCTCCAATGACGTTCCTATAAAGGAACCAGAATGAAAGTGGCTCGATTAGTGTTTCTGAGGTTTTGTCACTGGTTAATGCAAACAGTGAGGAAATAGAGTTCGGAGCTGTGCTGCTTTTGGCTTTACTAGCTCCTTTAGAAAAATACTTTATATCACCTAATAGCTGTGCAGTATTTTGCATAAAGCTTTACAGCAGCTAAATACGGTAATTTCACCCTCAGCGTGAAGTGCAGTTTTTTGGTAGAACAAACCAAAAGTACTGCTGTAATAGAAATGTTTGTCTGAATTGAAGCACTTAGGGGAGCTATTATGAATTTGGGTGAAGGAACAGCCTCTAGTTAAAAACTGTCTACCGCTAACAGTGCATCTCTGCCAGTTCCAGAATGGCTGAGAGAACTTGGCAGCTTTGGGGTGTGGCTTTCCCGAGAATGTTACAGTCCTCTAGCAATAAGTATCACAATTCTATAATGACAACACTCACTAAATCCCAGTGTTTTATAGCAAAGCTGACTATAAACTCTAAACTTTAGAAATGATGTACGTATTTCCTGTCTAGTTAAGAGAATCTTTCTAATAGAGATAGTGATAATAATCAAGAGTAAGAAGTAGAAAAAGATGAAAATAAGATATGTGAATTTGTAGAAATTATTCTGTCTTGTTAGATCTGTGCTAAGAAATCTTTCGGTGTTTGCTAAGTTAGATATATGCTAATGGTAGCCCTATATAAGTTTGTAAAATAGTTCTATAGAGTTCCTTTAAGAATATAAGCTTGCAAGAAGTATCTAATGTAGTCTTAAGACATGTAGTAATAAGCTTGTAAGAAGTAAAGATGCTAGTTGTAAATGTAAGTTTAAATAAGAATTTGTAAATATAAGTTTGAATAAAAATATAAGAAGTAAGTAAGTAAAGATTCTAGTTGTAAAAGATGAAAATAAGAAGTAAATAAGAAATATATTTGCTAAAGTACTTCTATAGTTTCCTTAAGGAGTATAAATAAGTAGATGTTAATAAGTTATATGTGAGTTTGTAAAAAAGTGTAAATGTTGAGTGTGAGTTTATGCTTAAGCACATGTTATATGTGAGTTTGTAAAAAAAAGTGTAAATGTTGAGTGTGAATCTATGCTTAATGTATATGGTGAAAGAACCCGAGACACATTAAGTAGTGTCCTAGTAGACTGCAAAGTAGGCAGTCTGAATGGTTTCAAAAGCTCCAGAAGCCTCTAAGAAGCTAAGAGTAGCAGACGCCAGAACCAGCACAAGGCATCCGCAGCTGAGATCCGTGGAAAATCAATGCAACACAGAAAAACCTGAGCTAACATAAAAAACGATGCGGTTTAGAATACTACTGTACCTAAAAAGGTCTCTGGCTTGAGAATAAAAGTTTCAGAGATGCTTGTTTGAACTAAAATTGTTAACTGCAAAAAGTTTTGGTTGTAAAATGTCTCTTCATATTTGGAAGTGAAAGCCTGATACCAGAATTTACTTTTTTTGAACTTTTTGAACTTAAAACAATGAGATAAAACTACAAAATGATTTTGGTTATGGATTTTTTCATATTTGGAAGGCTAGTACCAGAATTTATCATTTGAATTTTGGGACTTAATGAAATGAACAATAGATTTCATTGCAATGGGACAATTTTGAGTTTATTTATAGTAATGACCTGGGAACTGTTTTCTGGAATTATTTGTGTTAAAAGTGGAACTGTTTAAATGAAGAAATTTATTGTTTCTACCTTGACTCAAGATGCAGTTTTGTGTATGCATATATGCTGGTGATTCATGAATTGTTCTGTGTTAAAAATGCAATTGTTTTGTGGGACCGTTTATGTAAAAATGGAATTACTTATGGAACTGGTTTTGTCACAAATGGAACTGTTTAAAAAGAAAAGTGTGAGTTTTCTTACTAGGCTTGAGATTTTGCTTAAAAAATTATAAAGAAAAGGGGGAGTTAATATTCCTTAGTCTATTTAATTTAAAAATTGTTGTTTGAGTGGATTAATGTCATGTTTTGTTAGTAAGAAATGCAAATGGGTATACTAAGACTACTTTTAAAGTGTAAAGAGTTTTATTAAGAAACTGCTTTGCATGTTTTGCTAAAAGTTTTCAAAGTGTTAATGGTTAGATTGAAAATATTGCTTTTCAATATGGGTTTGTAGGAACTGTATGAGTTTGGGTTTTCTTCTAACTAGGTTTGAGGTTGTTCTAAACAATTATAAAGAAAAGGAGGAGTTATGAGTGAATTAAGGTTGAATGTATGTTTGCAGAAATTATGTTTAACCTATTGATATCAATGCACCCTGGTTTTGTGGAGTTAAGAAAATATTTAAGTTTGATGTGAATACATCAAAGTTTTTCCTATGTTCTGTTAGCAAGGAGATTCAGATGATTAAGAGTTAAAATTGTAAGACTGAGAAAATTGTTAACTATATATAGCACTATATGTGTTAATTCAAATGGTTCTGTTAAGAGTTTGCTTTGAGATGTAAGATTGAAAGAATTGTAACTATGGATAGCAATATTTGTTAACTTGTTACTGGTAATGATGAAATAAGGGATTCTTTAAGTTTGCAATTACATTGAGTTTTTGGTTTAGAAAGGGCTGGATGCAGCTAAAGACTGCTGTAGTCACCTTGGACCTAATTCAAAAGAGAAATGCCATCTTTATCATCCTCTACTCCCATACTGGGAGGTATAACAGCTATGGAGATTGCTGTGAACTCTAATAACGAGTTATTTTTTATATATTAAGAAAGGGGGACCTGTGGGAGCCTGTTTTCAGGTTCTTTGTGCCTTTACCCAGCAGGTCCACATAGAGAGGATGATTAGGACCATGGGCCTGAGTGCAGGTGTCTGAGATGGTCTGCACTTGGCTGTGCTGAAGGGAGGTCTTTTGCTCCACCCCTTGGCATCTCTATAAATACCCTGGGGCAGAGACAGTCAGGGCCCATTGGAATAGGTTCCAGGCCCTCTCGAGGCTATCCTTTATTTTCTATCTGTTTATCTCCACAATCTAAATCCTTCCATCTAATATTTCCTGCTGCTCACACTCAAGAAAACTCTGGGGGAACTGTGGGGTTGGTGGGTAAATGCCCCACATTTGGAGATAGTTTTTTTTTTTGCAAGGTAATAGATATGTATCTAATTTTATTCTTTGTGTAGACATCCAGTTCCCATGACCCTTTTCTGAAGATGTTTTTTCTTCTTCAGCTTATTATTTCTGGCATCTTTTTCACATGTCACATGTGTGCTCATGTTTGGTTCTTTAATTTTGCTCCATCAGTCTACATGTCTGTTTTTGTGCCCAAACCTTATGTTTTTATTACTATGTCTCTGTAAGATATCTTAAGTTCTGGAGTAGCAATCCCTCCAGGATTGGTTTTTTTTCCCCTCGGGATTGCTTGGGCTCCCTGGGGTCTTTGTTGTTCTTTATGAATTACAGGATAGTTTTGATTGGGATTGCATTGAATCTGTAAATTGATCTCGCTAGAATGGTCATTTTCACCACATTAATTCTACCAATCCAGCCGGGCAGTGGTGGTGCATTCCTTTAATCCCAGAACTTGGGAGGCAGAGGCAGGCAGACTCTGTGAGTTCGAGGCCAGCCTGGGCTACAGAGTGAGTTCCAGGAAAAGCTCCAAAGCTACACAGAGAAACCCTGTCTCAAAAAAGAAGCAAGCAAGCAAGCAAGCAAACAAACAAACAATAAATAAATAAAACAATTCTACTCACCATGTGCATGGAATGCCTTTTTATTTTCTGGTGCCTTTCTCTCTTTTTTAGAGGTTTAATGTTTTCATTGTAGAGGCCTGTGGTAGTTTGAATGTAATTTGCCCCTAAAACTCATAGGAAGTGGCACTATTAGGAGGTGTGGCCTTGTTTAGATAGACGTGGCCCTGTTGGAGAAAGTATGTCACTGTGGGAATTGGCTTTGAGTTCTCCTATGCTTAAGCCATGCTTAGTTTAGTTTACTTCCTGTTGCCTTTGGATCAAGAACTCTCAGTTCCTTCTCCAGCACCATGTCTACCTGAATGTTGCCATGTCCCACCATGATGTTAATGGACTAAATCTATGAATTGTAAGGCAGCCCAATTAAATGTTTTCCTTTATAAGAGTTGCTGTGGTCATGGTGTCTCTTCATTGCAATGGAAACCCTAAGATAGAAGTTGGTACCAGAGATTGGGGTATGCTGTGATAGGCCTGACCATGCTTCTGTTTGAAGGAAATGGACTTTGGATTAGAAAAGCAGCTGAATGCTTTAAGTGCTGCTTAATAGGCCATCCTAGTAGGAACATGGAAGACAGTGGTGCTGAGTGTGATTTGATGAACTGTGGGGGCCTGGATCAAGATGTTTCAGAGGAGAAGAATTTTAATATGTTGCCTAGAGATTTTTCTTGTGATATTTTGGTGAAGAATGTGGCTTCTATTTGCTTTTGTCTGAAGAATCTGCCTGAGGCTAAAGTGAAGAGTTTTGGATTTATTCCATTGGCAGAGGAAGTCTCAAAAGAGCCTAGTATGGACTCTGTTGTGTGGTTGTTACTGGTTACTCTTATACATATTTATAATGAGATCCTAGGAGCAAGCTGAGAAAGTAAAAGTACAAAATGTACAATTTGAGGAGAAAATGAGCACCAAGAAGTGGAACAGAGCTAAGTGTAGCTGAAATTTTCCTGTGTCCCGGCCTGCCGGCAGTCGGGATAAATCTCTCCCACTCACGTCCCCCAAGTAAACACATAAAGACTTATATTACTTATAAGCTGTATGGCTGTGGCAGGCTTCTTGCTATCTGTTCTTATATCTTAAATTAACCCATTTCTATAAATCTATACCTTGCCATGTGGCTTACTGGTATCTTACATCATGCTTCTTGTCATGGCTGGCTGTGAATCCCCACTCAGTCTTCTTCCACCCAGCATTCTCCTCTCTCCTTGTCCCACCTACACTATCCTTCCTGCCTGGCTACTGGCCAATCAGGATTTTATTTAACAATCAAAAGCAGGGTGTGGTGCTGTACACCTTTAATCTCAGCACTCCAGAGGCAGAAGCAGGTGGATCCCTGAGTTAGAGGCATGCCTGGTCTACAGGACAAGCTCCAGGATATCCCAGCTTAGGCAGTGAAGGAAACTATAGAAAACAGAAAACCAGTGAAGATGTAATTGAATGAGGGGGCCATGTTTCAGCCCCAGTAAGCAGCAGAACTTGACAGCTTTGGCCATATGGTTCTGGCTTTAAGGACAGAAGAAAGGGGTTATGGAATCTTTCCCTATGACCAAGGAAAGTCATTGAGGCTAGGCATGTGTCAAGGGTATCCTTGAATGGAGGCCTAGAGAGACTATTGTGTGAAACTGTGAAGTGGAAGCTTGGATTGCTTTGAGACCCCAAAATGTTGGAAATGCCAGTGTTATGGTACAGTGCATGGGAGGCCTTGGTGGGTTTGGGCCATGGGGCCCTGGTGGATGAGGGAGACATGCCATGTAGACATGGTGGTGGGCTATGGTGTGGAGTACTGAAAAATTATTTACAGCTTGCAGACACAGTGTCCATGTGGAAAGTTTATTATTAAGGGGGGCAGAGAAAAGAGAGAAAAAGAGAGAAAGAAAGAGAGCATGGAGGTACACAACTCATGGGAATAGAGAGAAAGGCGTGGGGAGGAGTTTTCTTAAAAAGGGGACTTTACGTAAGATGATGTCAGGACCCTGGGCAGGTCCTAACATTCCTTCCTTTTGATTATTATAAAAAAGTGAGTTAAGGGTAGCAAGCAGAGGGTGGGGGTGGTGTGAGGATGAGGATGCTGAATTCTGGAGACTGCTTCCTGCTGATTTTAGGACAAAGTAGGGAGGGGGAAGTTGGGAGTTTGGATCATACACAGTGGGAAGTATGAGTGAAGAAGCATTCAATTAGCTGTCATCATGGAGATCTCAGGCATATGTTCCTTGAGAGAGCTGAGAAGGCAGGTTATTAGGAGAAAAAATTAGATTATTATCATGGACCATCAGGGCTAGCCATGGCAAAAGTGATTACTGCCAGAAAGAATGAAATGGAGAGGTGCCCTGGTTGTACAGAAGAGGCAAGGGTGAATGAGAGAGACACGAGAGCAGATATGCCCTTGAGTCTGGAGTAGTGGTACCAGCTTGATTTTCCATGAGTTTGGGGAAATGGCATGTCAAATTAGGAGCACAGGAATCATCACATCTGTTGTTTCTCTGTAAGTATTCATGGGGTTGGCATCCTTGGTTAATGATTGCTATTCTCAGAGCTGGTGCAGGGGCTGGTGGTGTATCTGAAGAGCCCTTGAGCGTTGGTCTTGGCACAAGTCTGGCAGGAGGGGTGGACCCATGCAGGAACCTGTAAGTGTATAAAACAACTGGAACAGATTTGCATCTTGGTGTCATAGCAAAAGGCTTTGGTAAAAAGGTATGAACTTTTTTTAGGGCCTGGTTTCAGCCTAATGAAATGTATCTTTATATCTATAACCAGAAGAATTTACTAAATAGAAGTGGTTGGGTGAGTGAAGAAGGAGGAGGGAGGACTCCCCACTCTCTCCAATGCTAGCCTGTCTGTAAAAGCTGGGATCAATGAAGTCCACAGAAACCTTGGAGTTCTGGGAGAGAGCTGTTAAAACTGGCAAACATCATCAGGTCTGAGAAAGATAAGTAAGTGAACAGAAGTGAGACAGCTTTCCTGTCTTCATATAAACAAACCTTAAAGCTGTTTCTTTTTATCTAATTCACCAGGAGATACTGAGAGCAGTATTAGCCCTACGAGAATGAGGCTTGTGAATTTTACATAGAGAACTGAGAAGGCAGCTGAAGCAAAGCCTGGTTGTCAAATGGCATCAGAGATCTAAGAAGGAAAAATTTTACCTGAGTTAGCAGTTGAAAGTGACAGAGACTTACCTGCTGGCTATGTACCAGCCACCCCAGGGTCCTCCATGGTCCTTGAGGGCAGAGGTCTCAGGGCAACAACATCAATCTTCAGCTGCCAGGCCTCAGAAGATCCAACAGTTGTGGGGTAGGAACTTATGAGAGAGACCAGCCTACCTTGTCTAGGCAAAAATGAGGCAACAGGTTCCCAGAGTCCTGTTGTCTGTGGTCTGAAGAAGTCAAGCAGTCAAGGTTCTTCTGTGCCCATCTCAGTAGCTGGTGATGCCACTCTGGAGCAAGTTCCAGGTGGAGGTTCTTCTGTTCCCTGCCATCTTCTTTGAAGGAAATAAAGGTGCCAGGGGTCAGCATGTCTCTCTATATTGAAAAGCTTTTTTAATTAAACTTTTTAAATGCCATATTCTGCAGATTTCTGAGCATTTAAGGACTGTCTGTTCATTAGGTATGAATGATTGACTATCAACTAGTATTCCCTAAGTCTCCAATATGATAGCAGCTTTCATAAGACTAGGACTTACTGTCTCCTGAGAAGGCAAAGAAGAGTGACAGGGGAAAGATCCCAGGGCTGAATGGGAACAGGAGAAAAGGGGCTTATATGTTGGGGTGTGGCCCAACTCTGAGAAACTGAGAAGTGGACCCCCCCTCAGGGGACTCAAAACTCTATCATAGGATATATACTTTGTTTATCAAATATCTTATTTGTCAAACATATGTCAAACAAATTTATTTAAATTCTCTAGAAGCTTGGTGTTGAACACTTGGCAAAGACATAGGTGTAAATCTCTAAGTTAGCTTTTGTTAATCTGAACAGATAAATTTCATACCAATCTAAGATATTTGAGGCTTATTGTTTCCTTACTCTAGAAGGAGATAAAATGAACAGGGAGCTTGTTAGGACTATATATATTACCTTAATAAACCTCAGTAAAAGATGACTGCCAGCAATGTGGCTGTCTACATCATGATGAGGTTGGGGAAACAAAATCAAATGTTATTTAGGCTTAATTTTGAGAGAATATATGAATCAAATCTGGACATATAGTTTTCCCAATTAGTTACAGCTTAACAAAATTAGCAAGGACAAGGTGGCTTACATTCTTAAGCCTGAAAAAACCTTTAGTAAAGAGAGACATTTTTAAAGCCATCGGCAGCAATATCTGCATCTATCACCATTTTTAATGCTCTGTAGTTTTGATCTGATCTTTTGAGTACAGCCAGATTATAATCCTGAATGATTTATACAGAAATAATAATTTTTTAAGATCATATAATACCTCTTTGGTTCTGCATAAAGATGGTCAAGTGTCTTATCTCATTGCAGAACCATTTTAGTCAATAAATCTATCAATTGACAATTTGGGGTCTAGTTTCCTGGTATATCAATGGACATTAGGTAGCCATTTTGTCCCCCATGCCAGGGGCTTTACCTTTAACTTAGCCTTTTAGCCTGTTTTGGGAGCAGGGAGCACAGGACAATGTATTCTCTTCCATAACTGCTTCAAGCTGAAATGGCAGTGCAGATGGTCAGCGCCCAGGGAGGCTGAAAGGCCAGTCAAAGGTAAGGAGGGAATTTAGGCAAAGGGGTATTAATCAGAAGCATTTAATTTGATCCAGCTTGAAACAAGGTGCATTCATATCAGCTGGCTTGGTCCATATCAGCTTTCACTAAGTCCATGTCGCATGTCTCATGGATTGAAGTTAGTAGCTGACGCCTCAATGTGTCAGTAAGCCAAATGGAAGCCAACTGAAACAAATATAGACTAGAGACAAGAGTTAAAATGTATGAACTTATTTGGAACTTTTAGGCCAATGGTATTAGTAATTGGGAAGGGGAGACCAGGAGAGAGAAAAATACCATCCTCAGGAATAGACAGGTGAGGAAAACTAACTTATCTAGAGTTCTTTTGACCTCTGTGAGGTGAATCTAACTTGTTTTTTTAAATTTTTACTATTAAGAAATTATCTATTCATTTTATGTACCAACCACAGATCCCCCTCTCCTCCTACCTCCTGAACTCCAGCCTTTCCTCCCAATACACTCCCCATTCTCACCTTTCCAAGGCAAGGTCTCCCATTGGGAGTCAGCAGAGCCTACCTAGTACATTCAGTTGAGGCAGGTCCAAGTCCCTACCCCCTGCACCAAGGCTGCCCAAGGTGTCCTACCATGGCACTGGGCTCCAAAAAGCCTGCTCATGCACCAGGGATGGATCCCATTCCCACTGTCTGGGGGCTCCCTAACCAGTTCAAGCTAAACTGTCTTGTGTATCCACAGGGCCTAGTCCAGTCCCATGGGGGCTCTACAGCTATTGGTCCACAGTTAATGAATTTCCATTAGTTTAGCTGGCCATCTCTGTACGTTTTTCCATCATGATCTCAATGTCCCTTGCTCATAAAATCTCTCCTCTTTCTCTCATTGATTGGACTCCTGGAGCTCAGCCTGGCTCCCGGACGTGGATCAATGCATCTGCTTCCATCAGTTACTGGATGAAGGCTCTATGATGACAGTTAGGGCATTCACTAATCTGATTACCGGAGTAGATCAGTTCAGGCACCCTCTTAACTATTGCTAGTAGTCTAAGGTGGGGTTATCCTTGTGGATTCCTGGGAACTTCCCTAGCACCCTATTTCTTCCTAATTCCATGTCTTAATTTATCATGGTATCTCTTTGCTTTTCTACTCTGTCCCTGTTCAAGCTCAAACCTCACGTTCCCATATGTTCTCATCCCCCCATCCTTTGCCCTCCATTACCCCCCCCCAGTTCACTCATGTAGATCTCATCTATTTCTCCTTCTCTGGGCAATCTATGCATCCCTCTCAGGGTCCTACTCGTTACCTAGCTTCTCTGGAGCTGTGGGTTGCAGTCTGGCTATTATTTTCTTTGCATCTAGCATCCACCTATGAGTGAGTACATACCATGCTTGTCCTTCTGAGTCTGGGTTATCTCACTCAGGATGATATTCTCTAGTTGCATCCATTTGCTTTCAAATTTCATGATATTATTGTTATTTATTGCTGAGTAGTATTCCATTGTGTATATGTGCCACATTTTCTTTATCCATTCTTTGGTTGAGGGGCATCTATGTTGTTATCAGGTTCTGGCTACTATGAATAAAGCTGCTATGAACATAGTTGTGTATGTGTCCTGGTGGTATGATTGAGTATTCCTTGGGTATATGCCCAAGAGTGATATAGCTGGGTCTTGAGGGAGATTTATTCCCAATTTTCTGAGAAGCTGCCATACTGATTTCCAGAATGGCTATACAAGTTTGCACTCCCATCAACAGTGGAGGAGTGTTCCCCTTGCTCCACATCCTCTCCAACATAAACTGTCATCAATGTTTTTGATCATAGCCATTCTGACAGGTATAAGATGGCATCTCAGAGTTGTTTTGATTTGCATTTCCCTGATGACTAAGGGTGTTGAGCAATTCCTTAAATGTCTTTCAGCCATTTGAGATTCTTCTGTTAAGAATTCTCTGTTTAGCTCCGTAGGCCATTTTTTAATTGGATTGTTCAGTATTTTGTTGTCTAATTTTTTGAGTTCTTTATATATTTTGGAGATCAGCCCCCTGTCAGATGTGGGGTTGGTGAAAATCTTTTCCCACTCTGTAGGCTGTCATTTTGTCTTATTGACCATGGCCTTTGCCCTACAAAAGCTTCTCAGTTTTAGGAGGTCCCATTTATTAATTGTTTCTCTCAGTGTCTGTGATACTGGTGTAATATTTAGGAAGTGGTCTCTTGTGCCAAAGCGTTCAAGACTACTTCCTACTTTCTCTTCTATCAGTTCAGTAACTGGTTTTATATTGAGGTCCTTGATCCACTTGAACTTGAGTTTTGTGCATGGCGATAGATATGGATGTATTTGCAGTCTTCTACATGTTGACATCCAGTTATGCCAGCACCATTTGTTGAAGATGCTTTCTTTTTCCATTGTAGAGTTTTGGCTTCTTTGTCAAAAATCAGGTGTTCATAGGTGTGTGGATTAATATCAGGGTCTTCAATTTGATTCCATTGGCCCACATGTCAGTATTTATGCCAGTACCAAGCTGTTTTTTATTACTGTAGTGTGGGATGACTCATCCCTAATGGGCTTGAGGGCCAGAAGGCCCAAACAAGTGAAAAAGATACTTTCTGAGAGCCAGCCTGGGTCTGCCTGATGGTCTTAGCAACAGCAGCTGAAACACGATCTGGAGATGACCTGGACCAATGAGAGGCAGCCATGTCACACCAGCTGATGCATATTCATCAAACCTCCCCCCAAGGGTGGGGTGGAGGGTATATAAGGCTTTCCTCTTCCTGAATAAACTGAGCTTGTTGTTTCGACATTCTCCTGGAGTCTGTGTGGTTTGACTCTGAGCCTACTTGGCCCCTGCCCCCAAAGGGAACAACAGCAAGGACCCTGCTACACTGTAGCTCTATAGTAGAGTGTGATCAGGGATGGTGATGCCTCAGATGTTGCTTTATTAATTCTTTTAGCTATCTTGTATTTTTTTCCATATGAAGTTGAGTATTGTTATTTCCAAGTCTGTGAAGAATTGTGCTGGAATTTTGATGGGGATTGCATTGAATCTGTAGATTGCTTTTGCTAAGATTACCATTTTTACTATGCTAATCCTATCTATCTATGAGCATTGTAGATCTTCCCATTTTCTGATATCTTCTTCAATTTCTTTCTTCAGAGACTTGAAGTTCTTGTCACACAGGTCCTTCACTTGCTTAGTTAGAGTGACCCCAAGGTATTTTATATTATTTGTGGCTATTGTGAAGGGTGATGTTTTTGTGGTTTCTTTCTCAGCCTGTTTATCATTTCTATATAGGAAGACTACTGTGGTGGTATTGTGTTCCCCAAAATATTGTACACCCTAATAAACTTATCTGGGATCAGAAGCAGAGCAGCCACAATATTAAACATAGAGGATAGGCAGTGGTAGCACACGCCTTTAATCCTAGTATTCCAGAGGCAGAAATCCATGTGTTCAAGGATACAGCCAAGTATGGTGACTCACACCTTTAATCCCAGAAATCGAGCCTTTAATCCCAGGGAGTGGTGGTAGAAAGGAAAGATATATAAGACGTGAAGACCAGAAACTAGAAGCACTTGGCTGGTTAAGCTTTTAGGTTTTGAGCAGCACAGTTCAGCTGAGAGCCATTCGGATATGAGGATACAGAGGCTTCCAGTCTGAGGAAACAAGATCAGCTGAGAAGTTGGCCAGGTGAGGTTAGCTGTGGCTTGCTCTGTCTCTTTGACCTTCCAGTGTTCACCCAATAACTGGCCTCAGGTTTGATTTTATTAATAAGACCTTCTAAGATTCCTGCTACAGACTACTGATTTTTTTTTTTTTTCGAGACAGGGTTTCTCTGTGTAGCTTTGCGCCTTTCCTGGGACTCACTTGGTAGCCCAGGCTGGCCTCGAACTCACAGAGATCCACCTGCCTCTGCCTCCCGAGTGCTGGGATTAAAGGCTTGCGCCACCACCGCCCGGCCCTGATTTTTTTTAGTTAATCTTGTATCCTGCCAACATTACTGAAGGAGTTTATCAGCTGTAGGAGTTCCCTGGTAGAATTTTTGGGGTCACTTATGTATACTATTATATCATTTGCAAATAGGAAATGTTTGAGTTCTTCCTTTCCAATTTGTATCCCCTTGATCTCATTTTGCTGTCTTATTGCTCCAGCTAGAACTTCAAGTATTATACTGAATAAATATGAGGAGAGTGGACAGCCTTGTCTTGTTCCTGATTTTAGTGGAAATGCTTTGTGTTTCTCTCCATTTAATTTGATATTGGCTGTCAGCTTGCTGTAAATTGCCTTTATTATGTATAGGTATGTTCCTTGTATTCCTGATCTCTAGAACCTTTATCATGAAGATGTATTGGATTTTTTGAAAGGCTTTTTCAGCATCCAATGAGATGATCATGTGCTTTTTTTTCTTTCAGTTTGTTTATATGGTGTATTATTACACTGACAGATTTTTTTGTATCTTGAACCATCCTTGCATCCCTGGGATAAAGCCTACTTGGTCATGGCGGATGATTTTTTTGATGTGTTCTTGGATTTGGTTTGCCAATATTTTGAGTATTTTTGCATCAATGTTCATGATGGAGCTTGGTCTGTAATTCTCTTTCTTTGTTGCATCTTTGTGTGATTTGGGTATGGGGTAACTGTAGCCTCATAAAAAGAGTTTGGCACTGTTCCTTCTGTTTTTATTGTGTGGAACAATTTAAAGAGTATTGGTATTAGCCTTTCTTTGAAAATCTGGTAGAATTCTGTGCTGAAACCATCTGATCCTAGGCTTTTTTTGTTTGGGAGACTTTTAATGACTGTTTCTATTTTCTTAGGGGTTATTGATCCATTTAAATAGCTTTTCTGGTCTTGATTCAACTTTGGTATGTGTTACCTATCCAGGAAATTGTCCATTTCTTTCATATTTTCCAATTTTGGGAAGTACAGGTTTTTGAAGTATGACATAATGATCCTCTGGATTTCCTTATTGTCTGTTGTTATGTCTCCCTTTTCACTTCTGATTTTGTTAGTTTGGATGTTCTCTCTCTGCCTTTTGGTTAATCTGGATAAGGGCTTGGTCTATCTTGTTGATTTTCTCAAAGAACCAACTCTTTGTTTCATTGATTCTTTGTATTGTTCTCTTTGTTTCTATTTTATTGATTTCAGCCCTCAATTTGATTATTTTCTGGTGTCTGTTCCTCCTGGGTGAGTTTGCTTCCATTTGTTCTAGAGCTTTCAGGTGCACTGTTAAGTCATTCTTGTGAGATTTCTCCATCTTCTTTATGTGGGCATTTAGTGCTATGAATTTTCCTCTTAGCACTGCTTTCATAGTGTCCCATAAATTTGGGTATGTTGTACATTCATTTTCATTGAATTCTAGGAAATCTTAAATTTCTTTCTTTATGTCTTCCTTGACCCATGGGTGATTCAGTTGGTCATTATTCAGTTTCCATGAGATTGTAGGCTTTCTGTAATTTTTGTTGTTGTTGAAATCTAACTTTAAGCCATGGAGGTCTGATAAAATACAGGATGTTATTCCAATTTTTTTTATATCTGTTGAGATTTGCTTTGTGACCAACCATGTGGTCAATTTTAGAGAAGGTTCTATGGGGTGCTGAGAAGAAGGTATATTCTTTTGTATTAGGGCAGATGTTCTATAGATATCTATTAAGTCCATTTGAGTCGTAACTTCTGTTAGTTCTCTTATTTCTCTGTTAAGTTTCTGTCTGGCAGACCTGTCCATTGGTGAGAGTGGGGTGTTCAAGTATCCCACTACTAGTGTGTGGGGTTTGATGTGTGATTTAAGCTTTAGTAATTTTTTTTTTTTTACAAATGTGGGTGCCCTTGTACTTGGACATAAATGTTCAGAATTGAGACTTCATCTTGGTGGATTTTCCCTTTGATAAATATGTAATGTCCCTCCCATTTTCTTTTGATTGATTTTAGTTTGAAGTCTATTTTATTAGGTATTAGGATTTATACAGCAGCTTGCTTCTTATGTCCATTTGATTGGAAAGTCTTTTCCCTGCCTTTTATTCTGAGATAGTGTCTGTCTTTGAAGCTGAGGTGTGTTTCTTGTATGCAGCAGAAGCTTGGATCCTGTTTTCATACCCATTCTTTTAGCCTGTGTCTTTTTATAGGCAAATTGAGACCATTGATATTAAGAGATAGTAATGACCAGTGATTATTAATTCCTGTTATATTTTTGGTGATAGTGTTGTGTGTTTTCCTTCTTTGGTATTTTTTGGTGTGGGATTATCTATTGCCTGTGTTTTCATGGGTGTGTCTAACTTCCTTAGGTTGGATTTTTCCTTTTAGTGCTTTCTGTAGGGCTGGATTTGTAGATAGGTATTGTTTAAATCTGGTTTTATCAAGGAATATTTTGTTTACTCAGGCTTTGGTGATTGAGAGTTTTGCTGGGTATAATAATCTGGGTTGGCATCCATGGTCCCTTAGTGTCTGCATGATATTTGTCCAGGACCTTATGGTTTTGAGAGTCTCCATTGAGAAGTCAGGTGTTATCATGATGGGTCTGCCTTTATATGTTACTTTGCCTTTTTCCTTTGCAGCTTTTAATATTTTCTTTATTCTGTATTGTTTAGTGGTTGATTATTACGTGGTGAGGAGACTTTTTTTGCATCCAGTCTATTTGGTGTTCTGTAAGCTTCTTGTATCTTCATAGGCATTTCCTTCTTTAGGTTGGGAAAGTTTTCTTCTATGATTTTGTTGAATATATTTTCTGTGCCTTCTCTTTCTTCTACCCCTATTATTCTTATGTTTGGTCTTTTCATGGTGTCCCAATTTTCCTGGACATTTTATGTTATGATTTTGTTGACTTTAGTGTTTTCTTTGACCAACAAATCTATTTCCTCTACCATATCTTCAATGCCAGAGATTCTCTCTTCCATCTCTTGCATTGTTTGTTATGCTTGCATCTGTAGTCCTTGTTCATTTACTCAGATTTTCTATTTCCACCATTCCCTCAATTTGTGTCTTCTTTATTGTCTCTACTTCAGTTTTCAAATCTTGGACTTTTTCTTTTACCCGTTCAATCCCTAGGCTTCTGTTTTGTCTTATTTACCATGTCCTTTGCCTTACTGAAGCTTCTCAGTTTCAGGAGGTCCCATTTATTAATTGTTGTTCTCAGTGTCTATGCTCCTGGTGTTATATTTAGGAAGTGGTGTCTGGTACCAATGCATTCAAGGCTACTTCCTATTTTCTCTTCTATCAGGATCAGTGTAGCTGGATTTATGTTGAGATCTTTGATTCACTTGGAGTTGAGTTTCATGCATGGCAATAGATATGGTTCTATTTGTAATTTTCTACATGTTGACATCCAGTTATGCCAGCACAATTTGTTGAAGATGCTTTCTTTTTTTTTATTGTACAGTTTTGACTTCTTTGTCAAAAATTAGATGTCCATAAGTCTGTAGATTAATGTCAAGGTCTTCAGTTCGATTTCGTTGGTCCACATGTCAGTTTTTATGCCAATACCAAGTTGTTTTTACTATATCTTTTAGTAGAGCTTGAAGCGAGGGATGATGATGCCTCTAGAAGTTGCTTTATTGCAAAGGATTGCTTCAGCTATCCTAGATTTTTTGTTTTTCCATATGAAGTTGAGTATTGTTCTTTCAAGGTCTGTGGATGATTTGTTGGGATTTTGATGGGGATTGCATTGAATCTGTAGATTGCTTTTGGTAAGATTGCCATTTTTACTATGTTGGTTCTACCTATCTATGAGCATGGTAGATCTTTCCATTTTCTTATATCTTCTTCAATTTCTTTTTTCAAGGGCTTAAAGTTCTTGTCATATAGGTTTTTCACTTGCTTGGTTAGCATTACCCGAAGATATTTTATATTATTTGTGGCTATTATGAAGGGTGATATTTCTCTGATTTATTTCTTGGCCCATTTATTATTTGTATGTAGGAGGGCTACTGACTTTCTTCAGTTAATCTTGTGTCCTGTCACATTACTGAAGGCTTTTTTTAAAAAAATCAGTTGTAGGAGTTCCCTGGTAGAATTTTTTGGTCACTTATGTATACTATCATATTATCTGCAAATAGCAAATTTTTGACTTCTTCCTTTTCAATTTGTATCCCCTTGATCTCCTTTTGTTGTCTTATTGCTCTATTTAGAACTTCAAATACTATATTGAATAGATTGGGAAGGGTGGAAAGCCTGTCTTGTTCCTGATTTTAGTAAAATCACTTTGAGTTTCTCTCCATTTAATTTGATGTTTAGCTAGCATTTCTTAACTTATCATATCTGTCTTCTGCCTCTGGACTTTTACCTTTCTATATACCTTTCTTTATTTTTCACTCTGTGGCTTGCTGTGTGGGTGTGTGGCTAGTCCCTGAAGTCCTCCTCTTCTTCTCTTTCCACTCCCTGATCTTCTCTTTCCAGATTTCTCCTCCTATTTATTCTCTCTGCCTTCTAGCCACACCTATCCTTTCTCCTGCCTTGCTATTTTCCATTTAGCTCTTTATTAGGATAATCAGGTGTTTTAGACAGGCAAAGTAACACAGCTTCTCAGAGTTATACAAGTGCAACATAAAAGAATGCAACACATCTTCGCATCACTAAATATTCCACAACATAAAAGAATTCAACATATCTTTAATTAATATTCCACAAAAATAGCATGTAGTAAACATTGATTTGCATAAATATATGGTGGTAATATCTTATTTTCTAAGATCTGTAACTTATTAGCCCTGGGAAGTTGGCTAGGTTCCCAGAACCATGCACAATTTTCCTCTTATTGAGCTGGCCTTAAGTCCAATTAGATAGCCATTGGTTACTGTGAAGATATTAGCGCCACTATCGCCCTAAAATATCAGAGATATTTTATCATACTGACATTTTTGTGGTCTCTAGGCATCATAGCTGGGCAAGACTACTGGTTCCTTCCCTGCATTGGCAGCTTGTAGAGTAACTCTTAGTATTGTGAAATAATAGAAGAAATAATAGATCATGGAGGAGGAAATAATGAAAGAATCTATTTCATGGAGGAGGGTTTCAGGTCAGATTAATTTCCAGTCCTCCAAGTGCTGTGATTGAAGTATTGTGTCTTCAGTGATAATGCTTTATGTTCAATATCTGGGAGGCAACCAAGGGCAGCAGTAATAGCCTATATTGTTTTCGGAGTCTCTTGACTCCCCTGACCAACAAATTGAAAGGGGATACTAATGTTCATATCTGGTCCTGGGGTTTTTATTAGATAGTTTATGGCTTTTAGGGAACCATTTTCAGCCCAAGTGGCACAACTTCATTAAAAATTTATGTACTGTGTACAATATTAGGTAAAAAAAATTCCTCTGGCTTTTTCAAACATCCTTAGTGTTATTTTTCTCTCCCCTGCCTTCCTTAGCATTTAATTTCCTCTCCCCTCTCCAATTAAATCTCATCTATTTTCCCCTTTATATCATTTGTATCCTGTTAGTCCCTTCTCTAGTGCTCCTTATAGTCCCCCATATGGTACAATTTTACCTTTCTGTTTTTTGTACTTACACACAGACCTCTAAAGATTTGGAGGGAGGAGCCACAGATGAAAGAACATTCAGTGTTCATCTTTCTAGGTTTAGGTACTTTACTCAATAATTATATTAATAAAAATACTATTTTTTAGTTCCATCCATTTACCTGTTTTAATTTTTCTTTACATCTGAATAGCATTTCATTTTGTATGTGTACCACATTTTCATTACTCATTTGTCAGTTGAAGAATATTTAGATTGTTTCCATTTCCTAGTTGTTGTGAATATAGAGGCAAGGAATATGACTGAGCAAGTATCTGTGAAGTAGAATAGTGAACCCTTTGGGCATATGCCAAGAAATAGTTTAGTTGGGTCATATGGTAGATTTATTTTTAGCTTTTTGAGAGTTCTCCACACTGATTACCAGAGTGGCTGCACCAAGTTTTCAATCTTACCTATAGTGAATGAAGGTTCTCTTTTCACCATGTCCATTCTGGGATTTGTTGTTGTTGTTATTGTTTTTATCTTTGCCATTCCGACTGGAGTAAGATGAAATCTAAGTGTTGCTTTGATTTGCATTTCCCTAAATTATAAAAGAATAATGAGCAGGTTTCAAAAAAATATTCCTTAGCTATTTTATTTCTTCTTTTCAGAATTTCTGTTCAGGTCTTATGAACCACCAGGGTCCTATGTTCTAAGTGTCTTCAGCTGGGGCTCACTCTCAACTCCTGTGAGGCAATCAAGGCCTACATCAATAATCTATATTGTTTTGGAGTCACTTACACTACCCTGACCAACCATTTGGAAGGAAGGTTCTTGTGTTTGGTGCTAGGGTTTTTTTTAGTCTATGGTTCTTGTGGAAAGCATTGTCTGCCCAGCTGGCTTAACTTCCTTTAAGATGTGTGTGTGTGTGTGTGTGTGTGTGTGTGTGTGTGTGTGTACATACCTTGTGTATAATTTTAGGTAAATATAAATTATTATGATTCTTTGTGGCTTTATCAAACAACCTTGGTTTTATTGGTCCCTGGTCCCTCCTCCTCTTACTGACCTCCCTCCCTTTTCCCCATTTGAAGACTCCCATCCCTGTTTATCCATTTTCCCTTTCATATCACCTTTACCCTGCTATTCCTCTCTCAACTCTCCTCCTCTGCTGCCATGGACTGCTTGTACTTTCCTGGAATACGATAGTATTCCATTATGTATATGTATCACATTTGACATCTCACAGATACTTGCTCATCCCTGTTCACAATAGTCTGGAAATAGAATCAACCTAAATGTCTTTCAACAGATAAATGGATTTTCCTTTTAATCCATTCAGCCAACTTGTGTGTTTTGATTGCACAATTGTGGCCATTAGCATGAAAAGCATGCTTTGATGGCAGTCACTTTGTTGATATTTGTTGCTTTGTTTTAGTTGTACTTTTCATGTCAGGAACTGTCTCCCATTTTCCTTCTGCAGCCCCCTGGCTGTGCTTCTGTCTCTTCCATCTGAAATGTTGCTTCTAGTATTCTGTTTAGAGTTGATTGCTGGACAAGAATTCTTTTAGACTGTTTGGATCACAGAAAAATGTCTTTCTCCTTCAACCATGGCAGATAGTTTTGCTGGGCAGAGTAGTTTATGTTGGCAGTCAGTTATTTCAGAACTTGGAGTACACTGCTCCAGGCTCTCCTGAAAGGCACATATCTACAGGTTATATATTCAAGAAAGGGTTTGTATTCAAAATATGAAAGGGATCTTAACAGTCTACTAAGTCAAACAATAGGTCAAAACATGATGGGTCGTTTCACCAAGGATAGGCAGATATCTAATTCGTATATGCAATGACATTCAGTGTAATTGGTCACTGGAGAAGTCACCCAATAACCCCACTCCAAGAATCTACACAGATGTCTCAGTTAGGTTCCCTGTTGCTGTGAAGAGATACCATGATCACAGCAACTCTTATAAAGGAAAACATTTTATTGGGGTGGCTTGGTTACAGTTTCAGAGGTTTTGCACATTATCATCATGGGGAGCATGGTGGCATGCAGGCAGACATGGTGCTGGAGAAGTAGCTGAGAGTCCTAAATCTTGAAGGCAACAGGAAATGGTCTGAGACACTGGGTGGTATCTTGAGCATAGGAAACTTCAAAGCTCACCCCTACAGTGACACACTTCCTCTAATAAGGCCATACCCACTCCAACGAAGCCACACCTCCTAATAGTGCCAATCTCTATGAACTTATCAGGACCAATTACACTCAAACTACCACACTGGACAAATTAAAATATTTTTCTACACCAAAACTTTATATATATATATATATATATATATATATATATATATATATATATATATATATATTGATAGCAGTAGTATTCATAGTAGCAAAAATGGAAATAGTAGTTCTTTCGTCAACTGGAAGAACAAAATGTGATAAACACATAGTTGGAATTCTAATGTACAGTGCAAAAGAATGTCATATAGAGCTTGGTAAAGGATTCCTGGTGAAAATTCACACCTATAGTATGTTTTAATTTATATGAATTACCCAGAAAAGACATTTTTATAGAGACAGAAAGTAGATTAGTAGATGCCTAGAGATAAAGAGAGGCAAGTGAGAGTAGGGACTGCAAATAAGCAGGAGGTTCTTTTGGGGATGATAAAAGTGTCCTAAAATTAGATTTTGGATATGGTTGCACTAGTTTCTAAATACTAACAGTCATTGAATTGCGCACTTATTATGAGTAGATTTATGATATATAAATTAGCAAAAATTATTAAACATCTTGACCTCAGAAATAGCTATATGTGGGCTGGAGAGATACCTCAGGGTTATAGCTCTTGCTGTACAAGCATGAAGTTCAGGTCCCCAGCACCTGTGTGGAAGCTGCACATTGGACAGTCACACTCCTAGTGCTGGAAGCCAGAGACAGGAAGATCCAGTCCTGCTGGCCAGCCAGTCTAGCCAACTGGTGACTGAGAGACTCTTTCTCAAATTCCCTAGACTCACAAAACTATTGTAATCATTGACTCACAACAACTGTAGCTACCTGTACTGGATCTATACAAGACATGACTTATAAACAATCAGTCTAGAAAGCAAGAGAGGCTCAAGGCTCCCTAATCTTTACCTCTGAACTATTGGTTATTGAAAGATCCTGAGAGGAAAGGACTCACTCTCTTGTATACCCTCTGTTGAGCCTCGAGGCTCCAAGGGATAACTCCAAACTCATGGTCACACAGACAGCCCTGGTTAATGTTAATTGATCACAAAACAAAATGATTAGACATGAACTGAAAGAGATTTGTGGGAAGTGTGAAGGATGGATGGGGTGATAGAGAGGTGAGAGGTAAGAGTAGCCAGTGTGCAAACCTTGCACATATGTATCTGAGATTGTTTAAAAAAGAGGGAAAAACAGCAGAGTAAGACAATGGAACATCAACTTATGGCCCCCAATACCTGTACCACACATACACATACCTTCACACACACTCACACATTCACACATATTCATATATACACTCTCACATACATTTACATACACACCTTCACCCATACTCATACATTCACACATACTCTCACACACATTCACACACACAAGCTTACACACACACACACACTGACACTCATATACACAAAGAAGAAATAGATGTTACTTTATTACCTACTTTTTCCCTGTTTGATAATAGAGCTGATTGTTTACCATGAAATTTTTTTATCTAGAAGAATGTATCCAAATGATCATGTTTCTCTCAGATAAAGGATAGTAAAGTTGAATAATTTCTGGGGCAACTAGACCCTTTTATGAAGTAATAATCTGAAGTAATCCATCAGCCTGGGATCACTAGAGAGTAGGTCTGCCTGTGTGGTACATCTGGGGTGATCTGTGGCATCACGGCTGTTTGGCTTTGTCACTGACGACAGTAACTTAAAATTATTGGGCAGCTAAGATCACCATTCCTTAAGATGGTTCATAAAGGCATAGTTGGATCAGTAATTTTTCTGTTACTATGATAAAACACTATGAACAAGTCAACTTGTAGAAGGAAAGTATATTTTTGCTTACAGTTCCAGAGGGATGAGAGTCCATCATGGCAGGGAGGCATGAAAGGGAGAAAGAGAACTGGGAGTGGGTGAATCTATAAAAATCCCACCTTGCCTACCACCTGTACTGTGCTTCCCACAGTAAGGCCACACCTTCTTTCTGTTTTCTTTTTATTTATTCTTCTCTCATACAACACATCCTGACTGCAGTCTCCCCTCCCTCCCCTCCTTCACGTTCTCCCTCCACATCCCCTCTCCCCCAGATCCACTGCCTCCATTTCCCTTCAGAAAAGAGCAGACCTCCCAGTGTTATCAACCAACCATAGTATTACAAGATGCAATAAAACTAGGCACATATCAAGGCTGGATGGGGCAACCAAGTATGAGGAAAAGTGTCCCATGACCAGGCAAAAGAGTCAGAAACATCCCTTCTCCCACTGTTAGGAGTCCCAGAAACACCCCAAGCTAAACAACCTATACGCAAAGGACTTAGCGCAGACCCATGTGATGGCTGCTTCAGTGTCTGTGAGCCCCTATGAGCCCTGTTGATTAGTTGATTCTCTGGGTCCTGTTCTCCTAGGGTCCTCAACCTCTCTGGCTCCTACAATCCTTCTTCTCCCTTTCTGTGGGTTTCCCTGAACTCTGTGGAATGTTTGACTATGGATCTCTTCATCTGCTCATATCAGCTGCTGGAGGAAGCCTCTCTGGTGACAACTGGGCTAGGCACAGATCTATGAGTATAACAGAATAGCATTAGGAATCATTTCATTAACTTTTTTGACAGTCATGTTCTACCTAAGGTAGAACCATCCAGCTTCCAGGTCCTGGCCATCCAGGCAGTCTTGGGTGTGGGCTTCACTAGTCATTGCTTGATCACTTCCACAAGCTCTGAGCCACATTGCTCTAGCAAGGGCCACACCTTCTAAGCCTCTCCAAATAACACCACTATTATTATTATTTATAGAAAACATATATTCAAATGCTGGAGCCTTTGGGGAACATTTCTCATCCAAACCACTACAATAATATAGTAATATTGTTGAAAAATGAGAATTTATTTTAAGGTTACAAAACTTGTGGGGGAAAGATTGGATTGAATTTCTTACATCTTATTTAATATATGAAATAATATTTGAGGCCAAAATGTGTCAAAAGATAAAAGGCTATATAAGCCTGCTTAGTTTGGGTGTCTAAAGAGATGTCTAAAATTCAAGAGATCGTTTACAGTTACCACACATATGATGAAAGTTTTTCAGAATCCACTTACAAAAGTTGCAGTGTGAAATGGTCCTTCATTTCAAGGGCATTTACCAAACATCCAGTAAAAAAATTAGAAGGCCTCAGAGAAAGGACGTGTGAGCAGCAGAGCACCCAGCTGCATAGCAGCACAAGATGTGCAGTTCTCAGGGGAACAGCGATGACAGCTGAGAAGCTGAAGCCTTCCAGAATGGAAGAGAAACAGAGACCAAGCCAGAAGCCTCAGAACTAGCCTGGCATGCTACAGTCACAGCAGGCTCTTCAGTCACGTGCTCGTCAGGGGGCAGCACCACACGGTCCACTTTGAAAGAAGGAACCATGCTGAAGAGAAGGTAGCATGAGCACACGCAGTACCTGTTCTTTTGCGGTGGGGGATGCAGTCCCTGGTGCTGGGAGGTCAATAAATTGTGTTTCGCTTCTACTTGAGGAGGAGGAAATGTCTACCTGTGACATGACTGCATCTCTGTAAATGCTCACAATAGATACTTCTGAATGCATATACATCTGAAATGATACTGCGTAATAGATATACACTATAATGTATATGTGTATATGTATAATGTATAATGATCATATTTATTGATTTGAAAAAATAGTATATTTTAGTTACCTGTTTCATATCTACAAACTTTATACACTATAGTGCATTGTCTATATAATTATGTAATGTATGATAAATTATAGCATATAATGTTATACTTTATAATTTTAATTTCCTCATAGATATTTTAAGAACTTAACAATTTCACTTTATGTTTTAAGGTTCAGCATGAAGATAACTCTCAAGATATTCTATCATAAAACCAGTCAAAATAGTTTTTTTAAACAACTATTTTAAAAAATGTAACAACTGTAGGTTAGATCAGTAAACTGGTTTCATTTTCAACAGGAGTATAGGCTATGAATTGTTAAGATTTTATATGCATTTTACTTTGTATTTCAATAGAGTAAAAAAGCCATAAAGAATATCCTTCAAAAATGCACCTACCTCCCAGCCCTCGAGCCGTTCCTGTACGATGCGCCTCCCAACATCCTGAAACACGTTGTTGGGCAGTTCAGTAAGGTAAGAAATGCACCTGCGAGGAAGGGGGAGAACGGCGGCCGTCTGCTGACTTGTGCTTCTGTAAGATGGAGTGTGGGCTTCACTGTCTAATCCTCAGCTTCCACCACTGTGTATTTACACAGACACATAGGTTAAAACTCACAGAGAACTATGACGCTTCCTCCTTCTCCACACTGTTGTTTATAATTATACTCAGGAAGTACCTAGTATATCAGCACATAAAACATCATGATGGGCTAGCAAGTTGGCTCAGTAAGCCGAAGTACTTGGCATACAAGCCTGATAGCCTGAATTGGATCCCTGAACCCATGGTAGAAGGATAGAACTTGAAAAAATTGTTCTCTGACCTCCATGTGTGCCATGGCCTGTACATATTCACACACAGTAATAATGATGATGATGGTGATGATATGAGGCAACCTCCCCCCACTGCTATTCTGCATTGGTAAAGTATCTTTTCATCTTTACCAGTGTCTTTAAATATCAGACACCTAGGAGCACAGCAAAGACTTTTATAAAAAAAAAAAAAGAAAGAAAAAGAAGAATTTGAGCCCCTGAATACTTTTCAGAAACTCTATGCACTTTACTACAGATTCGGTCAGTCATTTGGTCATACTCACTTGTTGTAAAATGTTTCTATTTAAATTTATTTTCTGTATGTGAGTGTTTGCTCACATGTATGTCTGTGCACCATGTACTTGCCTACTGCCTGAGTTCAGAAGAGGGTACAGCTTATATGGACCTGGAGTGAACATCATGTGGGCTCCGGGAATCGAACCCAGGTCTTCTTCATGAACCGGGGTTCTTAACTCCTGGGCTGCCTCTTTAGCCCTGCATATTAAAAATTTATGAAAAATTTAATGTGACTGTCATATTTCTTGGATGATTGCATGTTCAGTGTAAGTTAATGACAGGAAGATAGAAACGTTAAGCTGGACGCCAGCTGATAAAGAAGGACCACATGACGGACATAGTTGGTCAGATATGGTGTTTGGCTCCTGAGAACTGCTGAGACTGTGCTCTACACATCCGACACAGAAAAAGAGCCCATGTCAATCACCAGCCACAGTGGCTCTGTGTGTGATTAGAAGTTATTGTTTTGTACTTGCCATGGTACCTAAAGTTTTACATATGTAGACATATGCTCTCCCACTGAACTGTACCCCCAGCTATATTCCAACTCTTTGGCAAAGTTGGACCCTCCAAAGCCTTAGTTTGCTTCGGTATAAGGTGGGAATAGTAAGTGATTTTTTTTATTGTAAATATTAAATGAGAGGGTGTATACTAAGAAATTGTTTTAGTTCAAGACACATATTAATAACTAAAAACAAAAATAAAAAATCCAAATATTGTTTTAAAAGAAATAAAATATTCAGATTTATCATGGCAGCACACACCTTTAATCCCAGCACTTGGGAGGCAGAGGCAGGAGGATCTCTGTGAGTTTAGGCCCAGCCTGGTCTACATAACAAGTTCTAGGGCAGCCAGGGTTACATAGTTGAGACCCTGTCTCAAACAAACAAAACATTAAAAAGTAAAAATAAAAAAGAAACAAATCATTCAAATGGTTAAGGCAATCGCCATTTTAGATTAATTAACAGGAGAGGACATACTCATATGAATAGTCTTATAGAACCATACAAATGAGACTCTTCTGTTTGCACACTATATTTCTGCAAATAATGAACCAAGACAAGGTCTCACTGTGTAGCCCCAGCTGGACTGGAGCTCATTCACGGTCCTTCTGCCGCAGCCTCCTAAGTGCTGAGATTGCCAGTGTGTGCCACTGTGTGCAGCTTGTCATTTTAAAGTGGACGATATCGTTAGGTAGGCCTCCTTCATGGTGTTCGTCTGAAAGTCAGCTTACCAACAGCTTCCAGTCTTGGCTTAGCTGACCATTAAGCATCATTGTTACTGGAAACAAGGCTTCCCAGAGAAGGAACCACTTGAGTAAGGTTCAGTATACAATCTGTGTCGCCTTCACCTTTACAAGAAAACAATGAGACGTTCTTTTCCTCTTGGTTATATGACAATCCAACTAACCACATAATACAGATGAAACACTACGTTTTTACATGGAGAAAGCTGATCCATTTTTTTTTAATTTTCATGTCTTTTGGGTGCTAAATAAAAACTGACTGGCTAATTTAGCCATCTGAGAATGAGCAGTAAGGAATGAGTGGGTCACCCACAGACAACAGCTCTGGAACAGTATGCCCCTTATAGTTTAATCTTTAGGCCAATGAGAAAGATATGCTGGTCTTACTGAACTGGCCATAAAAATGAACACCAACCTTCTATGTTGAAGGTTTATATAAAAGTCGGTGTGTGTGTGTGTGCGTGTGTGTGTGTGTGTGTGTGTGTGTGTGTGTGTGTGTAAGGGGGGGAGGAGAGAGAGAACAACATAAAGTTGGACGGGTAGGGAGGTGGGGAGGATCTCTCAGGAGGAAGGGAGAGGAAACATGATCAAAATATATTATATGGAAAAATTAAATAGAAAAGAGAAAAATCAGTAGAATATGTGGAAGTTAGACCATGAAAGTCAAGTGAACTGAAGATACTCTCTTTACAGGATTAAATCTCTTATAAATGTATCTTTGAGAACGTTTGCTGCCAGCAGATGGTATAGCTCCTTAAAGGCTCTTCCCTGTGCCTTTTATCACCCCCCCCCCCCCGACCAGGCTGGGGATCAAACCGAGGGACTGCTCTGCCACGGACCTCTATCTCCTAGACCTTGGGTTTTTGAGTCACTGTTGAGCCTTGATTGGCCTCTATTCCCATCATCCTGTGCTCCTCTGGTCTGTGTGCTGAGGCTACATGTGGGCAACTACACCCAACCAGTATTTTCTTAAAGTTACCAGGCAAATGGGGAGGATTCTGTGCGGTGGGAAGCCACTCTGGAGAGAAGGAAGAGCACAGGCAAAGTCAAGCAGTGCCGCAGCCCCTGTGCTCAGTTACTGAAACAGTTTCAGTTGAAGACTGGCTGGTGAGGATCCTGGATAAGCATTAGGAGATGGGTGGGAGGGACCCTTTCGGCCTTGTCCGGAGCCTGCCTTCTTTTCGGTAGAGGTGGAGAGAGTTCAGAGTGTAAGCTTCACATATGAGTAGATAACATTGACTTTGCTCATGTTCATTGCCTTATTCCATTTCTACAGCATACAAAGCTGATAGACTTTTCAAAGGAGTGTATTTTATTTCTAATTACTTGCAGATTTGGATTACCCTGTTATGGATACATTGAGGATACATTCTTTACTAAGTTATTTTTAGTAGTAGAACTCTAGCTTGGAAAGGAAGAGATGATGTTTTGTGTATTTTCCCTTCAAGGTGCTGCCGCATGACAGCAAAGCTCGGCGGCTTTTTGTAACTAGCGGAGGACTTAAAAAGGTCCAAGAGATAAAAGCGGAGCCCGGCTCTCTCTTGCAGGAATACATCAACAGCATTAACAACTGCTACCCAGAGGAAATAGTACGGTGAGGAGATGGACTGGGAAATATTACAATGTTTTCAGTTTTCAAACGCAGTCTTTATACCGAGTGTGTAAATATGTGGACTTTGAAATTCTACACAAGGCTCTTTTACCTCATGCAAATTAAATAATTAGATTATGTTCTTATTGACACATCCAATCAATCTGGAATGTCATTTATAGCATATCTATACTGTTTTAATACATACTTTACTAAACACCCAAATGAAGAGTTCAAATTAAATTGCTTTGAAATTGTGAATATCTGCTATATGGGTCTATAGATTATGACTTTCATAGTTCCCTGCACATTACATTTATTAAGTTTATATCTATGTTAATGGAAATATAATAATTAGAAAAGGTATGTTGAGTAACAAAAAGAAAGTTACTAACTAAACATGAAAAAATTTTATAAATAATGTTTGTAACATGCAATAACTCAGAATAAAAGGCCATTTTTTATTGTTTGAGACAGGGTCTCACTAAATAGGCCAGGGTTGACTTGAACCCCTTCTATTTCAGCCTCCCAAGTGTTGAGATTACAGCTGTGAGTCATCATGCTCCTGAACAAGGAGTGATTGCAAGACTGATACCATCTATACTTTCTTGAGATTCAGGGAACTGAACCCCAGGCCTCATGCTTGCCAGGCAAGACCACTTCTGAGCTCCACCTGTAACCTAGATAAATATTTAAAAAATGAATTTCATTTGCAGAGCAGTAAGCCTAAGCCTTAGATCTTATAAGCCAAAAAGAAAATTATACATTAATTGACTCTTAAATAAAAGAAAAAATGCCAAGAAAAAATAGAGTAACTTGAACAACTGAGTCTTGACCACGTGTTTGTATCTTCTAGAAATTATTAGAAAAAAACAAATTCCAGATTTAAAAACTTACATGTTATATATAAATTATAGCTGTTATCTATGTCTTACTATTTAATAATTACTGTTTTTCTTTTTTAAACATGTAGTAACCTTGACTTTAAAAGCACAAAACTTTAAAATTAAAATTTATTTTTATTCAGATAATAAACTCTAAAGTTACAAGTTTATGTTCTGATTTTATGTGTATGAGTGTAAATATACCACCAGTGTGCCTCATGCCCACAGAGGCCAGAAGAGGGAGTGAGATTGCTTAGCACTGGAGTTGTGAGCCACAATGTGCAAAATGAACCCAGGTCCTCTGAAAAAGCACCAAGTGATCTTAACCATTGAGCCACCTCTCCAGCTCCAAGTTTATACACATTTAAGATGTTTATAAGAACTCCTGGACTAAAAAATAAATCACTTGAAAAGTATCAAAGAAGCTAATGTTATAACATGCATAACTGCTATGTATAAAATGCAAATATTAGATGATCCACAATGCAACCCCTCCACGTAAGACTCAGGGAGCATCAGAGAAGTGGGGGCAGAAAGACTGTAAAAGCCAGAGGACCACGTGTCTGCTCTGAGCCAGTGTCTCCTGTGTATGTATGACTGACATAAAACATACGTGGAAACAGTAAGTGAAGGAACTGTGGAAATATCACTAAAATTAATCTTTATATATGGAATGTATGTCTTTTAAGATGGATACCATGTTATGGAAATTTAAAATAACTTTCAATTCAATTTTCTGAAAAATAAAATCAAAATTAAAGAAAAATGAAAAAAATAAATGTATGCTAAAGGTACCTCAAATGGAATGACCTATAAGAATCAACCAATGGTAAGGTACTTTCCTGAGTGTCTGGGTTTTACCCCTCTTAGGCATATTTTTTATTGAGTACAAGGAGAAATAAAAAACTGCGACATTAGAATTTAATTTAGTGCTTTGTCAAACTAATTTTCAGCAGACTAATTTTTTCAAAAATCTTTTTTTAATAAACTAAACTTTACCATTTTAAGAATTTTAGCCAGGCGGTGGTGACGCACGCCTTTAATCCCAGCACTCGGGAGGCAGAGCCAGGCGGATCTCTGTGAGTTCGAGGCCAGCCTGGGCTACCAAGTGAGTTCCAGGAAAGGCGCAAAGCTACACAGAGAAACCCTGTCTCGAAAAACCAAAAAAAAAAAAAAAAAAAAAAAAGAATTTTATATGTGAGTACTGTTTTTATATCATTTTTTACCTTCTCCAATTCCTCCCCTGCTTCTTCCACTCCCTCTCAAATTCATGATCTCATCTTAATCACACACACACACACACACACACACACACACACACACAGAGCCTACTGAGTACATTTAGTGCTTGCACATTTTTAGGACTGACCTCTTGGGATTGGATAACTAACCATATCAGGATTTGTTGAATAACAGTGAATTTAGAAGCTACAGTGGTTTCAATGGCAGCAATTTACCAGATACTTCTACTTTCTTTAACAGCCCCAACCAAAGCAAAAGTAGGCTCTTTTTCTCAGTTTAATCACTAAATTACACACCACACAGTAAATATATCCATTAGCTACAAATGTAAGTAAGTAGGTGACAGAGTGATCAAAAGGGTTAAGAGGTCAGGGCAGTAAATTCATAATATCTTAAAGAATTTAGAATTATTATAAACCTCAATAAAGGCAGTACAAGGCTAGCAAGAAGTCGTTGCTATTGAAGATTTCTATATAAATGTCTCTTTGATGGGTAGTTAGTCACTAACAAATCAATTAGACACATTTGTCAGCATGACAATACTTAATTTTGTCCATTGGTATATAAGTGGTGAAAGATAAATAAATATAGGGATTCAATGCTTCTTATTTTTGTAAATATATCATAAAGAAAATACTAGTATTTCTGCTTATGTCCAGATCTTAAGTATCTACATAATAATTAGGAATAAGAAGGTCATAAGGGAAGAGGTCAATCCAGTTACCACCAGTTTCAAGAGTATATTCAGTTAAAGTCTCCTTTAAAGTTCTGTTTATCCTCTCTATTTTCCTGAGTTCTGACTATGAAGTTTTCAGTTTATGTTAAGAGCCTTAGAGAACAATTGAGATAACTTGGCTATGAAGGCTGGGCCATTGTCAGACCCCAGAGATATGGAGAGGCCAAACCTGGCAATAATTTCCATTATTAATTTCTTAGCTACCACTTGGGCCATTTCTGCTGAGGATGGAAAGGCCTCTACCCAGCTCTTGATGGTATCAACAAAGACCAGTGGGCAATTGTATATCTACTGTAGCCATGCAGTCTTGACTTGACTTCAGTGAAGTCCAATTCCCAAAATTCACTGGGTACAGCACCTTGACTCTGTTGACCTGAAGGAAGCATGTCCTTCTTTGCACTTACCTGGGCACAGGTCAGGCAGTGGTATGAAATGCTCTGAAGTTTTTTCCTCAATGTTCAGGTAGCCAGAAATGAGAGAAGATGAGTTCTGAGATCTTCTTAGGTGATAAGTACATGGAGCAGCATGCAATTAGCCAGTTTTGGTACAGTATTTTTGGCATGCAGATTTTTCTACCAGGCAAGATCCACAATGTATGTGGCTCTCCTGAGCCCCCAAGTCAGAATATAATTTGATCTCTTTTGGACCATACTCAGGAACCTCATGATCAAGGCAGAGTGGGGCTCAGGGACAGCAGATAGTTCCAGCACAGTCTAGAGTTTGGGCTCCCAAGAGCAGTTTCCTTGGTGACTTGATATGCATAATTGTTACCTTGAGTTTGAGGGCTTTTGTCTTTTTGCTGTTATATAAAAAGTATCTGTTTACATCAGAAGCATTTATAGGGGACATAGGAGATTGAGGCAAGATTTAAAATTTGTACAAACTCAGACTAAAAGAGAAATAATTGTGAATCCTTAAGTGCAAGACTGCTTGAAGAAACCCACTGCTATGAACATAGTTGAGCATGTGTCCTTGTGGTATGATTGAGCATTCCTTGGGTATATGCCCAAGAGTGATATAGCTGGGTCTTGAGGGAGATTGATTCTAAGGAATCGCCATATTGATTTCCAAAGTGATTGTACAAGTTTGCATTCCCACCAACAGTGGAGGAGTGTTCCCCTTGCTCCACATCCTCTCCAACATAAGCTGTCTTCAGTGTTTTTGATCTTAGCCATTCTGACAGGTGTAAGATGGTATCTCAGAGTCGTTTTGATTTGCATTTCCCTGATAATTAAGGATGTTGAGAAATTCCTTAAATGTCTTTCAGCCATTTGAACTTCTTCTGTTGAGAATTCTCTGTTTAGCTCTATAGCCCATTTCTTAATTGGACTGTTAGGTATTTTGATGTCTAATTTCTTGAGTTCTTTATATATTTTGGATATCAGCCCTCTGTCAGATGTGGGGTTGGTGAAGATCTTTTTCCATTCTGTAGGCTGTCGTTTTGTCTTGTTGACCGTGTCCTTGGCTCTACAAAAGCTTCTCAATTTCAAGAGGTCCCATTTATTAATTGTTTCTCTCAGTGTCTGTGCTACTGGAGTTATATTTAGGAAGTGATCTCTGGTGCCAATGTGTTCAAGACTACTTCCTACTTTTTCTTCTATCAGGTTCAGTGTAACTGGATTTATGTTGAGGTCTTTGATTCACGTGGACTTAAGTTTTGTGCACGGTGACAGATATGGTTCTATTTGCAGTCTTCTACATGTTGACATCCAGTTATGCCAGCATCATTTGTTGAAGATGCTTTCTTTTTTCCATTGTAAAGTTTTGGCTTCTTTGTCAAAAATTATATGTTCATAGGTGTGCAGATTAATGTCAGTGTCTTCAGTTTGGTTCCATTGGTCCACATGTCAGTTTTTATGCCAGTACCAAGCTGTTTTTATTACTGTAGCTCTATAGTAGAGCTTGAAGTCAGGGATCATGATGCCTCCAGAGGTTGTTTTATTGTACGGGATTCTTTTGGCTATCCTGGGTATTTTGTTTTTCCATATGAAGTTGAGTATTGTTTTATCCAAGTCCGTGAAGAATTGTGTTAGTATTTTGATGGGGATTGCATTGAATCTGTAGATTGCTTTTGGTAAGATTGCCATTTTTACTCTGTTGATCCTACCTATCCATGAGCATGGGCGATCTTTCCATTTTCTGACATCTTCTTCAATTTCTTTTTTTAGGGACTTAAGGTTCTTGTCATACAGGTCCTTTGCTTGCTTAGTTAGAGTTACTCCAAGGTATTTTATATCATTTGTGGCTATTGTAAAGGGTGATGTATCTCTGATTTCCTTCTCAGCCTGTTTGTCATTTTTATATAGGAGGGCTACTGATTTTTTTTTGAGTTAATCTTGTATCCTGCTACATTGCTGAAGGTGTTTATAAGCTGTATGAGTTCCTTGGTTGAATTTTTGGGGTCACTTATGTATACTATTATGTCATCTGCAAAGAGTGAAAGCTCAGCATTATTTGTAATAGCCAGAACCTGGAAACAACCTATATGCCCTTCAACTGAAGAATGGATAAAGAAAATGTGGTACATATACACAATGGGGTACTACTCAGCAGAGAAAAACAATGACATCATGAGGTTTGCAGGTAAATGGATGGATCTAGAAAAAGTCATCCTGAGTGAGGTAACCCAGACTCAGAAAGTCAAACATGGTATGTACTCACTCATAGGAGGATACTAGATGTGGAACAAGGGCTGCAGCTCACATCACCAGGGAGGCTACCTGTAAAACAGGACCCCAAAAAAGACACAGGGATTGTCCAATGACAGAGAAATGAATGAGATCTACATGAGCAGACTGGACATAAGGGGGGGGGGTAATGGAGGGCAAGGGTTGGGGGGAAGAGAGCTTAGGGGAGCAGGAGGTACCAGCTGGATCAGGAGCAGGGTGGGAGAACAAGGAAAGAGAGACCATGATAAATGAAGACCCCATGGGAATAGGAAGAAGCAGAGTGCTAGAGAGGTCCCCAGAAATCCACAAAGATACCTTCACAATAGAGTACTTGCAATGGTCAAGAGAAAGCCCGAGGTGACCTACTCTGGTGATCAGATGGCTGAACACCCTAACTGTCATGATAGAACTCTTATCCAGTGACTGATGGAAGCAGATGCAGAGATCCACGGCTAAGCCCCAGGTGGAGCTCCAGGAGTCCAGTCGGGGGGGGGGGGAGAGAGAGAGAGAGAGAGAGAGAGAGAGAGAGAGAGGATTATATGAGCAAAAAATATTGAGACCATGATTGGAAAAAGCACAGGAACAAATAGCCAAACTAGTGGAAACACATAAACTATGAACCAATAGCTGAGGAGCCCCCATGGAACTGGATCAGGCCCTCTGGATAAGTGAGACAGTTGATTAGCTTGAACTATCTAGGAGGCTCCCAGGCAGTGGGACTGGAACCTGTCCTTAGTGCATGAGCTGGCTTCTTGGAACCTAGGGCCTATGCTGAGACATTTTTCTCAGCCTTGGTGTAGGGAGGAGGGGACTGGACCTGCCTCAACTGAATCTACCAGGCTGAGCTGAATCCCCAGGAGAGACCTTGCCTTGGAAGAGGTGGGAAGGGGGGGTGGATTGGGGAAAAGGCTGGGAGGTGTGAAGAGGAGGACAGGAGAATCTGTGGCTGATATGTAAAATTAAATTAATTATAAAATAAAATAATAATTAAAAAAGAAACTCACTACTGAAGCCAATTTTCAAAGTAGGCTTTGTAGGAAACATTCTCTCTTTTTTTTTCTTCACATAACAGCCTTGGCTGTCCTGTAACTTGCTCTATAGACCAGGCTGTCTTCAAACTCAGAGATCCACCTCCCTCTGCCTCCCATCTGGAGTGCTGGAATTAAAGGCATGCACCATCACTGCCCAGCAGGAAATATTCTCTAAGAGAGCTTTAGATACGTGTGTATGTTCTTTTTAATCCTGACTGGGTATAAGGACATTATAGAAAAAAAATATAGCTGTTGATTTTTCACATTTTAATTTAACAAATTATGGAGGAAATTGATATAATATAATTCATGATTTTTAAAATTTTTTTTTGAGATGGGTTTCTCTGTGTAGTTTTGGTGCCTGTCCTGGATCTCACTCTGTAGACCAGACTGGCCTTGAACTCACAGAGATCTTCCTGGCTCTGCTTTCTGAGTGCTGGGATTAAAGGCATTCACCACCATCACCTGGCTAATTCATGAATTTTTAAGTAGGCATAGATAAAGTTAGCTAAAAGAAGCCAAGTCTCTTACATTAGATTTTATCTAGCAACAAATTTTTGTGTGGCACAAATTCTAATTGATCTTAATAATAAAAGCTAGAGTCAGATATTGGGATAAATGCTGAAAGATCAGAGAAGTAAAGGAGCCAGCTACCAGAGAGACTTCTTACCTCTAACAAATTCTCAGACTAAAGGGAGCTCCTGACTCCTCCTGCCTTATATTCCTCTTTCTGCCCAGCCATATCACTTCCTGTCTCTACTTCCTTAGTACTGGGATTAAAGGTGTGTGCCTCCGAAGTACTGGCATCAAAGGCATGAGATCTCAAGTTCTGGGATCAAAGGTGTGTGCCACCACTGCCTGGCCTCTGTGTTTAACTGGTGGCTAGCTCTGTATTCTGATCCAGGCAAGCGTTATTTGTTAGAGCACAAATGAAATATCACCATCCCTCTTTTTGTCTAAAATAAAAAAGTTTTAACTAGTATAATAAAAAACTATGTACAATAAGTACAATAACTATATATACAGGCAATAATACATCAACAATATCTAGTCCATAAACATTGGACAAATTCAGAAAAAATATTCCATTAGCTATCCTATCTTGGTGAGTCCCAAGTGTTATACCTAGTTCAACATCTATCCTAATTTGCTTTACCAACCCCAAACTATCTTTTATTGTCTCTCAACCTATACACTCTACACCTCTTTTCTGAATCTGGTAACAATGAAAACTATGACTACAACTATAAAATCTTCAATTTCATCAGAGACCTGAAGGAAGGAAATAATATTACCTGAGTAAGCAGGAAGTGCAAGCAAGTGACATCCAAAAAATGTGAGAAATGACAGAAACAGATGGCTACCTGGACAGTCACCCAAAGTTCCTCTGTAATGTTGGGCATCCATCTTTGGCCTACAGGCCTAGTATATCTGACAGACTTTTCTATGAAGTAGAATATTCTGAAGGGCAGTTTCTTTGATGCCCATCATCTTCTTTGGAGTAGATTGGTGCTGCCAGGAGCAAACATGTCATTAGACATTGTCTGTTGTTATATCATCCTTTTTGTTTCTTATTTAGCTAATTTGGATATTCTCTTTCTGCCTTTTTGTTAGTTTGGATAAGGGTTTGTCTATCTGGTTGCTTTTTATCAAAGATTCATTGATTCTTTATATCATTCTCTTTGTTTCTATTTTATTGATTTCAGCCCTCAAGTTGATTATTTCCTGTTGTCTATTCCTCCTGGGTGAGGTTCCTTTTTTTTTTTTTTTTTTTTTTTTGTTCTAGAGCTTTCAGGTGTGCTGTTAAGTTGCTAGTATGAGATATCTCCAACTTCTTTATGTAGGCATTTAGTGTTATGAACTTTCCTCTTAGTACTGCTTTGGTAGTGTCCCATAAGTTTGAATATGTTGTACATTCATTTTCATTGAATTTTAGGAAGTCTTTAATTTCTTTATTTCTTCCTTAACCCAGTGGTGACTCAACTGAGCATTATTCAGTTTCCGTGAGTTTGTAGCCTTTCTGTTCAATTTGTTTTGTGACCGAGTATGTGGTCAGTTTTAGAGAAGGTTCCATGAGATGCTGAGAAGAAGTTATATTCTTTTGTGTTTGGGTGCAATGTTCTATCTATTTCTGTTACGTCCATTTGAGTCATAACATTTTGTAGTTCCCTTATATCTCTGTTAAGTTTCTTTCTCACAGACAAATCCATTGGTGAGAGTGGGATGTTCAAGTCTCCCACTATTAGTGTGTGGGGTTTGATGTACAATTTAAGTTTTAGTAATGTTTCTTTTACATGTGTGGGTTCCATTGTATTTGGGGCATAAATATTCAGAATTGAGACTTCATCTTGATGAATTTTTCTTTTGATCAATATGAAATGTCCTTCACAATCTCTTTTGATTAATTTTAGTTTGAAGTCTATTTTGTTAGACATTAGAATAGCTACACCAGCTTGCTTCTTAAGTCCATTGAAATTTCCAGTTCCATAATTCCTTCAGTTTTTATTTATTTTTTATTGCTGAGGTTGTGGGGGATGAGATGGTTTGGGAGGCTGATTGTGACTTGTAGATTACAGGGTCCATGGGGGGTGGGGTGGTTGGAAGGCCTGCTTGTAGGAGTGTTCCCTTCTGGCTGGCCAGTTGGGCTGTAAGGGATGGGGTTCGGGGACACAGGGTTTGGCCTAAGGCCTAGAAACTGAGCTGTACAGCTGGGAGAGTAGTCACTCACCTCTTGGTACAATTGATGCTGGAGGTGTCTGTGTCTCAGGGAGCCACTGAGGTCATGGGGGATAGCTGATATTGGGGGGCGGAGTGGGACTTGTAGATTACAGGATCTGATGTGGGGTGGTGGTGGAAAGGCTTGCCTATAAGAGCCTTGCCTGATGGCTGGCTACTGGGCTTCTTAAACATTTTAAGTATCATATGCAGCAGATCTCAAAGAGGTTAAAGGATCAATATTTGTTATGTACATCCAGAGTACAAAACTTAATTCCTAGTTACCTGATAGAGACTCAAATGTGAAATCATATGCAGGAAGTTAGATGAAGCCTTTTTCTAGAATTAGTTAGGGTTCTAATGACCATCAATATCATGACAGAAAGTTTAAAAAATATATACATATATATGTATATTGATCTTATAAATTTTGAGATAATATTCATACCTTATAAGAAAGTTTTGAAGAGTCAAATACAAAGGATTATGAGGTTAGTGGCAATAAAATAGTCCTTAAAATTTTGTTTTTCTTCTGTCCCATATCAGGTGGCTATTCTGACATGAGACAGAGATTTTGGATTTTACTTTAACAAGCATGCTTGGGTTTAGACAAGGAGAAAGCCACACTCCAACTCCAAAGCCAACTTTAATTTTTAATTGACCTGGGACTACAAAAAGACCATTGAATTATATGCCTGTAGAGAACAGTATAAACAAACATTTGGGAAGATTATAAAATTTTATCCTGTTGAAGGTGTGATATACTAATAGGCCAATTTACTTGTTTTCTTGGGACATTTTTTGGATGATTTGTCCTTTTCTTCACATGGCTCATTTGTTCAGTGGTCTTCAGATTCCTTAGCTGGATGCCTTCATTCTCCTGAAAAGACAAAAACAAAACCCTGCCCCAACCCTAAACTTGGGGAGGTTTCTTTTTGGGAAGTTATATCTGATCAAATGAAAAGCATTTGTTAGTTTTACAGGTTGGTTTAGGTTGAATGGCCGTGCTGTTTGATGAACTATCACCTCTTCTAATCAAGAGGTCTCCCTTGTTCAAATCTATCTTTATCAATTTTGATTTATGGTTTTTTCCTGAAATTTTGTTTTATCTTCTAAAACTTTCTATCATCCAGAGCAGTATGATTTTTTACTATAAGCATTAGGTTCTTTCATTGCTTTGGGAAGGAGCTTCCCCCCTGGTCACAGGAAATGACTGAACCAAATTTGATATGGGGGCCTGCAAAAAGCCCCCCAAGGCATTTCCCAATGGCAAAGGGTTTCCTTGACTGTCCCTTCTTGATAAACATTTATTGGTCCAATGTCAGCCTTTGCCACACCTTCTGCATACTCCAGAAGGGGGAGGGGCATTCTGTTGGAATTATTCTTAGAAAAAAACATTGTTTCTAGGAACGCCCTGTTTACAATCCCTTTTTAGGTCACCTTGTTTGCCACAATTGAAACCCCTGACATTTCAGTTTATCTTCAAACCTCTGGAAATGACCTCTACTATCCAAGCATCGTCATGCTTATAAGATTTAATATTGACTATATCTTGGGTCCATTCTTCCAAAGGTTCTGATCTTGCCTTTAACAGCCTAATTACCCTTATGCATTGTGCATTAGCATTTTCAAAAACCAGAGATTCAATTATTATCTGTCTAGCTTCTGAATTTGGTATCAATCTATTTACTGCTGAAGTCAAGTGAAGGTTTCTTTTGGGCTCTGTATAACTTTAGTAAATGAGCCAGAGACAGGGTATGGTCATTATATAGAGATTGCCTTTGTATATTAGCATAATATTCTCCAAAACATTGATCTTGGGAGATTTCCATATCCCTGGTCCTATGTCATTGGTCAGTAGTCTTAGCCTCATCTTTTGACCAGGTCCTCCACTGTAACTGAGGACCAGGCTCCAAGACTGCTGTAACCAAGTCTCTCCATTTTGAGGGATAATTCAATTACAAGTTGACCATGAGTTTAACATCTGTTTCACAAAAGGTGAATGCATGCTATATGAGACTATCATTTCCTTGAATCTCCTTCAATGTAACATTTCCATAGGTGTCCATTCAGTTCTTATACAGCCTTGGGGATATCTATCATTTAGCAATTCCTGTAAGGTTACTGGATAAATTAAAGTTGGTTGTTTGAAAACCTTAGGCTGTTCCTCTCTAATTTTATAATGCAATGCTAAGACTGGCTCTCCTTTAAATTTCTCTGTCTGGGTCTGAATATCTTTATGATCTGTTTTAATATGTTTTTTTCTTAAACTTGTATCTTAGCACTCACATTAACCAACTTTTTAGTAATGAAACAAAAATGATAAAACCAACAATGTTTATAATTGACATTACATAAATCCCATCTAAATTAATTATCCTCTCATTTAATTGTTCCATTTTCAGACCATCCAGCGTATTATCATACAGAGACCTAACTCCCTCCATTTTGACAGTGTTTCCCATTTTTAACACGGGGGGGGGAACTCTCTTTTTAAACTAATTCCTTTCTTTAGGAATTCCCAATTGCCTCACCAAATCTGCCAACAATAACAATTCAGTTGATGGTGAAGTGTGAGGCTGACTGCTGCTGTGTAGAACAGTAGAAGCCTGAGCGGGTGCCAAGACAGCTACCTAGTGTGGCAGCAGCTTGAAGAGGGAGTCCACAGAAATCCCACAACCCACTGAGAGAGGGAACCTGCTATCTGAAAAATTCACACAGGATCATGGAGAAGAAACACATGTAGCAGAAACTGACTAAAAGCAGACCTGGCCGGTGGTGAGGGGCTAACTCTGGCAGTATATTGAGCCCATGCACCTGTGTGGTTTGTTGCAGAGAGGCTGCAACAAAAACTTAGCCAGTGGGATAGTAACTCTGGCTGCATGCAACTTCATCCTGTGCCAGTAGCTGCAAAGCTACAGGCATGCGGCTTTTTCGGGGTGGGGGCATTTTTTGTGAATTCATGCCCCAAAAGTTGGATGCCAGATGTGGCATGAATTCTAATTGGTCATAATAATAAAAACCCAGAGTCACATATCAGAGTAAAACCTGAAAGATCAGAGAAGCAGAGCAGTCAGCCACTAGAAAGATTTTTTTTTACCTCTACCAAATCTTCAGAATCACCTGAAAAGGGGTGAGCTCCTGCCTCCTCCTGCTTTTTATTCCTCTCTCTGCCCAGCCATATCACTTCCTGTCTCCACCTCCATAGTGCTGGAAGGAGTGGGCCTCCCCAGTGCTGGGATCAAAGGTCTGTGCCACCACTGCCTGGCCTCTATGGTTAACTAGTGGCGAGCTGTGTACTCTGATCTCCAGGCAAGCTTTATTTGTCAGAGCACAAACAAAATATCACCACAATTTTGAAAATTTAATTTTTTTGAAAGAATGTTTAGAAAATTTTAAATTATATTTTTCAGATTTTTAAAACTCCATTTATTATATACTATAATACCTGCCAAATATTATTTGATATGGTTTTATGTTTATTTCCATGATATATCAAATGATCCTACAATGTATTTTTAACATTTTATACTAATCTTTTATGAAATGTTCAATTTAAAAATATACATTCACATTACTATGTATATATATGTGTGTATGCATCTATGTATGGGTATATATGTATGGATATATATGTATACCCAAGAACCAATGAAGGCAACCAATATTCTAATTCATTTTATAATAATTTTTATAAGTAATTTGTTAAATAGTTATTCATTGTGAATTATGATGAGATATAATTAAAATATATAAGGCAACTGGAATACAGAAGTTGATTAGTAATGATAAATTATATAGTCTAACATGAAAAAAATCTGTTAGCTATTGTCCCTTTAAAGTAAAATTATGGAGCTGGAGAGATGGCTCACCAGTTGAGAGTACTGATTGCTCTTCAAGAGGATCCAGGTTCAATTCTCAACACCGACATGGTGGCTCACAACCATTTGTCACTCCAGTGCCAGGAAATTTGACACCATCTTCAGGCCACTGAGGGTATGAGACACAAAAGTGGTATGCATACATACATATATACAGATAAAACACACATACACATATGGTCAAAAGAAAAAAGTAACATTACTCATTTGATAAAAACAGTGTCTGAAATGAAATTTTGCCCATGGATTGAAGATTTTGCTTAGAAAACATCTCAGTTTTCATTATATATATTTCTTATGTGTTTTATTCTTTCTCAAGTACAGTGTTGTGAGCTGGTATTCTTCATAGTCTCTAACCATATGCATAAAATATTATTAGAAGAATGTAATTATTAAGAATATATATGAGATTTCACATATTATTTTACTAAGTTCTTATGTAGAATCTTTTGAGTCCACTTTTGAAAAATTTCCCTATCTAATAGCAAATTTATTTTTCAGATACTATTCACCTGGATACTCAGATACACTTCTACAGAGGGTGGACAGCTACCAGCCACTTGCCAACTGAAGAAAGCATATTTTTGTACTCCTCAGTGTTCCAGGAGAGTATGAATAATGATTGTTAAAATTCTTTGAAAGTACATTCTAGCTTTATTCAATGTGAGATACCTTTAGATAATGTTTTCTAAGTGTGTGTAATAGTTTAAGAATAAGTAGCTGGAATATATGAAGGACTAGTCATAGTCATTTGCATGCATAGGAATTTCTCTAATGATAGACTTAAAAAGATATTATTAAAAGGTTTAAAACATTTGTTATTGTTCTGCTGAAAACCACATACAAACACACCCTCCAACTAGCTGAGAAATGCTCTTCAGCAATGGTTAGGCTATTTCAGCCATTTTCTAATACACATAGCTAAGGAAAACTTGCCCTTCAAGTTACACAGAAGCATCTAGAGGGAAAAGACCTGAAAGGTGAACCTGATGACAGAGGCCAATAACCTTGAAAGAGGCTCTGATGCTGGTCACTCAAACACACTGGACTAATGCAGGAGCTGGAGAGCCTGTTAGGTTTCACAAGAACTTAGGCACAGTCTTCTCATTCCCGCTAGTTTTGAAGCTCTTTTCCTTCACTCTGGGGTTCCTCATTGAAGGGTTCCCAGCATTACATTCTGGTATCTGTGCTCTCCATTCCTCTTGAGAAGTTTCTTATTCATGATCCATACTCAAGGATAAGACATGGAAGATTTGCCTCCATTACTCCCTTGTCCTGGGTTCACTTCACCCAACTTCAGAAGTCATGTTTTCAGGGATTTAAGTAATTTGAGCAGAATACACCAGACTCAGACTTTATTGACATTTTATGTTAGATTCAGTAATGGGGTCAAAGAAGATTTCAATAAAATGTTAAAAACAGCATTAGAATTGTCCTTTTTGCTTTTATATCTGATTTTCTGACATTGGGAGTCTGTATTTGGAGTTAGGAATGTTTGATTGTTGATGTTGATTTGTATCTTTGGGCCTAAGGAGGTCTTATCAGGGGGCCTGGAGAGGAGGTGCAAGTGAGCCTGGACAGCCTTTAGGACAGAAGGGCCTGTCCTAAAAACCTAGTTTCAGATTTCCTTCTTGGACTCCCACAGCCTTTGATTTTTCATCAAAAGGAAACTTAGTTTGGACATTTTTCTGGACCCATCTTTGCCTTCATTATTTTTCAACAATGCACATCTTTGTTGAAACTTTTAAAACTTCTTTATGACCAACATTCTTCAACCTATTTTTTATTTATGTCAAACTAGAATTGCTAGTCATTGCACAGGTAAATGTAACATCTCTTTGATTTTCCCAACAATGCATGATCTCTTTATGGACCCAGGCAGCATCTAAGGTTTGAAGGATTTCTTTGCCTTATTTTGAGACTCTTACTCCTGAGTTGATTAGGCACTTTTATTTTTTATAAGGCTTCATGTATATGGATAGTGGTGAAGGCTATTTAGAGTTTACTCATATATTGACCTCTGTCCCTGCTGTTAGTTGGAAGGTGTGGTCAGCACTATGAGTTCTGCCTTTTGTGCTGTGCTTCACTTTGCCAGAGATTTCAACTCAGTGATGGAATTCAGTTCATCATGAAGTACCCTCAAAAGGCATTCTCCTTCACAAAGCTACTATCATGGGTAAAATATTGATATCAGAGTCTTTGAGGGGCTGGTCTGTTAAATCTGGTCATCAGGAAAATAAATACCTTATGCATAACTTCAATGCAGTAATGATCTGGCTTACCTGGTCCAACAGGTAGTAGGGTCTCTAGGGTTTGTGTCCACGCTACTTTAGATGACTGTAGGTTTCTTACATAACATTCATTCCCTGATATCTGACCATCTGGGCATTAGTCAGCCAGTGCTTCCCCTTAATCCACTAGTGTCAATCTGTGTGACATATGGACTTCTAATTCTTATCCCCAAATCATTTTGTCAGCCTCTGACACTAAAGGAACCATGGCCATGCATGGACCAAGGCAGGGTGACCAGCCTTGGTAAATGAAATCAAGTTTCTAGGAGAGGTGTGTCATTGGATCAGAACTGTCAAGATCATGGTGTCTCTTCACAGTGATAGAAATCTTAATTAAGAGAGTTAGTTTAACTGATTTTGTAAACTTTAGTATGTAATTTTTAAAAGCTTTCATGTGAAAGGAGAAGAAAAACTTTAAATCATCACTTCAGATATCACAACACAGAAAAGAATTGTCTTTAACAAGCTGACATTGTTGTGCCCAGATCGTGACCCCCAGAGAGACCACCAAAGACGAGCATGCCGGAATGCAAAAGCATGGTTTAATTCTGGATATCCAATACAAGCCTAGGCAGGGACTTCGTCCAATACATCCAATGCAGTGGAGGCTGGAGTAAGTGTCCGCCTGTCTGCAAGCTCAGTTTTTAAAGGGAAAAATCACAAGGTTACATCATTTAGGGGTGCTAGTACGGGTACAATTCTGATTGGCTCGTTTCTAGGGGCTTTCTAGACATCATGGCTTAATCTTACTTCTAAGGGAGTGGTTGCCCGCCACCATTTCTCATTGGCTGTCCTCAGGTGGGGGCATTTTTATGGTCAGTTACCCTGGAAACCAGAGAGAGGACATTCCATAGTCTGGCAGGCATTACCTTGTGACTACCTTGTGACTCTGTACTTTTACACTTCCTGGTTTCTGGAATCTGGACTGACTCGTTTCAGTAACTATTGGCCTATTCCTAGAAGGACAAATCTTAGGCCTTAGTTTTTGGGTGAAGACATTTTGGTCTTATTTCTAAGATGGCTCATTTTAGTCTCACATTTCCCCCTTCTCATGTGCCTAATGGAACCCAATCATGGGTTTTGGGCAGTTAGCTCATAAGTATCCCTCTCTAATAATGGCCATGTATAGTTAGCCATCTTGTCTCTATGTCAGGGAGTTTCATTTTGACCCAGCATTTCAGTCTTTTCTGAACAGGGAACATGGGTGACGTATTCTCTTCTGGAACTGCTTCGAGCTGTCATTGGGGCGCCGTTGTCAGGGGCCCCCAAAAGGCTGAAAAGCTAGTCAAAGACTGGGAAAGGGGGCATTTGTCAGAAGCATGTAGCTGCCTGACCCCATAGGGACAGGGAAGAACCATGTTAGTTGGGCTGGTCCACGTCAGCTTTTAGCAAGTCCGGAGCTCACAGTCGTCTGGAGCAGTGGAGTCAGTGACTGAAACTTGGAGGTGACTGCCAGCCAAGTGGAAATCTGTTGAGACAAATTTAAACTAGGAACAGAAGTTAAAATTTATGAACTTATTTGGAATCCTTAGGTCCATACCCTTAGTAATGGGAAAAGCAGTAGTCCCAAGACCAGGAGAGAGGAAAAATACCATCTTTAGGAATACTTATCTGGGGTCCTTTTGACTTCTGTGAAGTGGGTCTAGGTTTTTATGACTCTTTTGATCCTTTGAGGCCTACTTACAAAATGACATAAAAGTTTCAGACTGAAATCCATATTGTAGACAAAGCAGGTAATGGGTATCTTGTAAAACAGCAGAAGTGGACTCATACCTTTGAGTCCCAACAAGAACTACAGATTTGGGTTAAAAGCTTGTGCATTTTTCTTCTGTCCAGAAAGCCAGGTATAAATTGGACAGAGATTTTTTGACCTGATGAGAAGCACATTTAGGTTTACATTTAGATATATTTAGATGACATCTAAAACAAATCCAAAATGTTGAGCTTGTGACTGAACAGTAAGTAGTCATTGCTCTACCAGCTCATCAGGGCTCCTAAATGTTAAGCTCTGAACCATAGAACAGGAGAGTAATCTGAAACTTATCTCATTTTAGACTCATATCTGAACCTTTATAACTTATTTAAACTTTTATATCTCAGAACATTTTCCTAAAAGTGAGCTAACAAGCTAGCTATAGCCTTGCAGAAGGATCTGGTTGTCTGATGCTGCCACGCTGACAAAGTTAGAGCTAGCCTAGCCATCAGTACTATCAGAAATCTGAGAAGGATTAACTATATCTGAGGGCAGACCAAGAAGCTTCCAATCCTATAAATTACAGGGACCAATCCCTACCCAGGTCTCCATAACGTTGGAGGCACCAGTCAAAACAGCATCAATCTTCTTCTGCCATAAGGCCCATAAGGCAGAGTATTTTTCCTGTGGAATAGGGACACGGAAGACTGACCTTGACCAGGCAAAGGGTGCAATCAATTCCAGTGTCTTATTGCTTGTCCACAGTCTGGGCTGGGTCCTGGCATCAGGCGTTGCACTGGAGCATCTTGCCCTGTGGTCAGCATTGTCATTTCAGGCAGAGACATTGTGGTGCCTCGTACAGAATCTTCTTTGGAGACCTTGGGTCACTGCTAGAATCTGGAAGCCTGTCTGATATAATAAGCTTTTAGATCAACATTTAAATGCCATATTCTGCAGATTTCTGAAGTATGAGGGCTGTCCAGGTATATCTGAATAGACAAACTTTGTTTCTAATACTTGTTTCAAGCTCAACTCTGAAAACATATGCAAGGGACTGAGTAAATGAGTAAACTTATCCGTGTAATATTACATCAGTACTTACTTACCCTGACTACAATTAAAAAACTTGATTACTTATGACTGACTATTTATGTTCTCTAACAGCCTGCAATAAGTAGCCTAAAAACAATGCTTTTAAATTGAAGCTCATCTAGCATCAAATACAGGTTCAGTAAAGAAACCAAAACAAACTATCAATATACAACATTCTTTTTTTTTAATTTTTATTTTGCAATACAATTAAGTTCTACATATCAGCCACAGATTCCCTTGTTCTCCCCCCTCCTGCCCCCCTCAACTTGCCCCCAGCCCACCCCCCATTCCAATCTCCTCCAGGGCAAAGCCTTCCCCACAGACTGAGATCAACCTGGTGGACTCAGTCCAGGTAGGTCCAGTCCCCTCCTCCCAGGCCGAGCCAAGCGATCCTGCATAGGCCCCAGGTTTCAAACAGTCGACTCATGCAATGAGCACAGGACCCGGTCCCACTGCCTGGATGTCTCCCAAACAGATCAGGCCAATCAACTGTCTCACCCACTCAGAGGGCCTGATCCAGTTGGTGACCCCTCAGCCATTGGTTCATATTTCATGTGTTTCTGTTTGTTTGGCTATTTGTCTCTGTGCTTTATCCGACCTTGGTCTCAACAATTCTCTCTCATATAAACCCTCCTCATTCTCGCTAATTGGACTCCCAGAGATCCACCTGGGGCCTAGTCATGGATCTCTGCATCCAGATCCCTCAGTAGTTGGATGAGGTTTCTAGCACGACAATTAAGGTGTTTGGCCATCCCATCACCAGAGTAGGTCAGTTCGGAGTGTCTCTCGACCATTGCCAGCAGTCTGTTGTGGGGGCATCTTTGTGGATTTCTGTGGGCCTCTCTAGCACTTTGTTTCTTCCTATTCTCGTGTGGTCTTCATTTACCATGGTCTCCTATTCCTTGTTCTCCCTCTCTGTTGTTGATCCAGCTGGGATCTCCCACTCACCCAAGCTCTCTTTCCCTCGACCCTCGCCCTTCATTACCCCCCCCCCCATGTCCAGGCTGTTCATGTAGATCTCATTCCATTTCTCTGTCATTGGGCAATCCCTGTGTCTTTCTTGGGGTCCTGTTTTCCAGGTAGCCTGCCTGGTGTTGTGAGTAGCAGTCCAGTCATCCTTGTTCCACATCTAGTATCCTGTTATGAGTGAGTACATACCATGTTTGTCTTTCTGAGTCTGGGATACCTCACTCAGGATGATTTTTTCTAGATCCATCCATTTGTCTGCAAACCTCATGATGTCATTGTTTTTCTCTGCTGAGTAGTATTCCATTGTGTATATGTACCACATTTTGTTTATCCATTCCTCAGTTGAAGGGCATCTAGGTTGTTTCCAGGTTCTGGCTATTACAAACAATGCTGATATGAACATAGCTGAACAAGTGCTCTTGTGGTGTGGTTGAACATTCCTTGGGTATATGCCCAAGAGTGGTATAGCTGGATCTTGGGGGAGATGGATTCCCAATTTTCTAAGAAATCGCCATATTGATTTCCAAAGTGGTTGTACAAGCTTGCATTCCCACCAGCAGTGGAGGAGAGTTCCCCTAGCTCCACATCCTCTCCAGCATAAGGTGTCTTCAGTGTTTTTGATCTTAGCCATTCTGACAGGCGTAAGGTGGTATCTCAGAGTTGTTTTGATTTGCATTTCCCTGATGATTAGGGATGTTGAGCAATTCCTTAAATGTCTTTCAGCCATTTGAGTTTCCTCTGTTGAGAATTCTCTGTTTAGTTCTATAGCCCATTTCTTAATTGGACTGTTGGGCATTTTGATGTCTAATTTCTTGAGTTCCTTATATATTCTGGATATCAGTCCTCTGTCAGATGTGGGATTGGTGAATATCTTTTCCCATTCTGTAGGCTGTCGCTTTGCTTTGTTGACCGTATCCTTTGCCCTACAAAAGCTTCTCAGTTTCAAGAGGTCCCATTGATTGATTGTTTCTCTCAGTGTCTGTGCTACTGGTGTTCTATTTAGAAAGTGGTCTCCTATGCCAATACATTCAAGACTACTTCCTACCTTCTCTTCTAGCAGGTTCAGAGTAGCTGGATTTATGTTGAGGTCCTTGATCCACTTGGACTTAAGTTTTGTGCACGGTGATAGATATGGATCTATTTGCAGCCTTCTACATGTTATACAACATTCTTAAGCCTGAATGTACCTTGGTTAAGGAGAAACATTTTTTTAAGCCATTGGTTTTAACTATAAAAACTGTTCTTAAAAGATTAAGATCTCTCAAATGTCTTCTGTAATATCAACAATAAAGTATCTTCTTTTACTTTAAGGGGGATGAAACATGGCATCATCATAATCCATATAAAGTGAAACAAGCTCCAGAGTGCAAACAATCCCAAAGTTCGATATCTGGGATTTATTTATAATCCTTTTGGTTCTTTTACTTAAGAGGCTTGGATGATGTCTTTGACCCTACCTTTGGCAGCCCACACATAGCCTGCCTGCTCCATTTTATTATGGCTGGTGCTTCCGGTGATCATCACCTGACACTGGCATTTTTTTTTTAAAAAAAACTGCTAAGGTCCACCACTGCAACCAGACTCTTTTTGAAACTCTAGTCCTGCCATATATTTGCAAACCTCAGCTGTTTCCTATGATTCCTTTATGTTACAAAGTTTAGCTGCCAGAGCAAGGTATATTCCTGTGTATAAAAAGCATTGATGTGCAGCTTTAATATTTATTAAATATCTTATTTATTAAACATAAGTTGCCACCTATTTAAATTCTCTAGAAACTTGCTGTTGAACACTTGGTAAAGACATAAGTACTTAGGTGTTAACCTGAGTAGATCTTTATAACCTCAGTAAAAGATGGCTGCCAGCCACATGGCTGCCCATGAGGTCACCTGCCAAGATGGAGGGAGCCACGTGGTTTCTGTTTAAAGCTCGTTTTTTTTCTAAACAATAATTACTTGCACACATACACACAGTTGGATCCAAGTTACACACATACATATGTACAGTTAAAGCTTGCTTACATTTTCAAGTCGCATACCTGTACACATACACACATAAGCAGTTTGCAGAATCATTAGCCATTCTTAAGATGAAAACCAACAAGAATTAACTTTTAAATTCAGTATTTGCAGGTATAAGAAACCTTAAGTTTACATCACATCCTCTCTGACCTTCTACAACCTTCCATGTACCCTCAGTCCATTCCTTTGATCCCTCAGACATTTACTCTAGACAAATTCCACTTTTTCTTTTCTTTTAAAACAGAAACACTTACCAAAGTCTTTCTTGTGATTTCCCTCAGTAATCTAGAATATATTGTAAAGTTACAATATTTTAAACAAGAACAGAAATACATGCATATACCGTAACAAGAATAACTCTCAATTTGCAACTGCACTGTACCACAGACAAGAAACTGTTGGTGACATTCCATTCTTGGAGCCAGACCTTGATCAGGTTTTAGCCCCAGGGCAGGTCTTGGGAGCCTCACAAAACAGCATGGAAGAGGAAGAGGACATGGAAAGCAAGCACCATGGGGGCAAAAAGATTGCTGTTAACCTCAGATTTTCAAGAACATGAGAATGGCAGACTGAAAGTGACTCCATGCCCTGGCTGGGCCCACAGACTTGTAGGCCACTCCACAGCTGTGACCCTGGAGGGGCAGTTAGTTCTCCACCAGCCCCCACACTGAGCTCCTTGAGGCTCCTACTGGCTCTGGCCAGCTCTGCCCCATGTCCACACAGGAGCCCAACCAGAACCTGCCGGCCATATCTGGGCCCCACAGTGCTCATAGCCTGCTCTAGCACACAGCCATGCCTAGTTCCCATGCGGCCTCTGGGCCAATCTGGCCGCTACCTCATCATGCTGTAAAGTCTCTACTCCAAAGCTCTCTAAGCGAGCTGGAGCCCCGAACCCGCTGCATCTAGGCCCCTCGTGATGCTCACAGGCCGCCTAGCTCTCTCAGTGGCACCCTGGGTCCCTGAAGTTCTGCTGCCTGCGCTCTGGTCAGAGAGCAAGGAAGCAATGTTAGGTTAGTCTGTGCCAGTTCAACCACTGAAGGGGTCTCTATCCCTTCGGCCAGCAATCCGGCCCACAAGTCCCAACGCATACACAAGCTCAGGCATAAAACACTCACACATGTGGCCACAGTTCTCACACATTTATACATTTATATAGGTATAACAAATCACACTGACGGACAAGATAGGCAGACAAAAAGGAAGAACAAGGGCCCTACAGATGGTCCAGGCAGACGAGAGTCCGGAGAGGGAGCCTCGATTATGCCAAAGACCGTACGGATGGGACAGGGACAACTCAACAGAGTCTCCCGATCCCCAGATGGACCCCTCACGGGTGTCCAAACAGATGGACCCCTCATGGGCATCCTAACAGACGGACCCCTCACGAGCGTCCTATGACGGGGGACCTGTGGGGACCCCGCATCCTGATGAGGGGTTGGAATGTCTCCCAATTCCTCCAGGGTCACCTTACAGGCGCGTCTGCCAAGGTGAGAGCCTGTCAAATTCAACCGACAGCTTCGGATAAGAAAATGAAAGTAAAAGGAAAGCAAGGCAAGAAAATGCAGATGGATCTCCGGAGCTCTTATGGGTCCCAGAAGGGGGTCTCTGGGGACCCCGGAGAGCCCCCAAATGTTGTGCCCAGATCGTGACCCCCAGAGAGACCACCAAAGACAAGCATGCCGGAATGCAAAAGCATGGTTTAATTCTGGATATCCAATACAAGCCTAGGCAGGGACTTCGTCCAATATATCCAATGCAGTGGAGGCTGGAGGAAGTGCCTGCCTGTCCGCAAGCTCAGTTTTTAAAGGGAAAAATCACAAGGTTACATCATTTAGGGGTGCTAGTACGGGTACAATTCTGATTGGCTTGCTTCTAGGGGCTTTCTAGAAATCATGGCTTAATCTTACTTCTAAGGGAGTGGTTGCCCGCCACCATTTCTCATTGGCTGTCCTCAGGTGGGGGCATTTTTATGGTCAGTTACCCTGGAAACCAGGGAGAGGACATTCCATAGTCTGGCAGGCATTACCTCGTGACTACCTTGTGACTCTGTACTTTTACACTTCCTGGTTTCTGGAATCTGGACTGACTCGTTTCAGTAACTATTGGCCTATTCCTAGAAGGACAAATCTTAGGCCTTAGTTTTTGGGTGAAGGCATTTTGGTCTTATTTTTAAGATGGCTCATTTTGGTCTCACAACATATTCTACAGCTAGAAAACACCATAAAGGTGTGCTCGTGGCATATGTGATTTCATTTAAAATCCCTAGTCACAGGGATCTTGTTGTTTTGTAGAACACAGAGTTTTCACTTTTTCTTTTGTTTATCTCAGTGGACTTAGGAAAAAGTATTTTCTCAGTGGATAATTTAAAATTCTGTGTAAAATATGGATTACCCAGAGTCCGGGGATAATGCTATGTCTGGCGTGGGATATCTGAGGGAAAAAATACTACATACACTATGCTATTATGTCTGTTAACTTTATTCCTCTAAGACAAAATTCTATCTTTGTGGCTGTAGCTTTGCCAGGCATTCAGGGCAGGAGTAAATCTAGATACACCAAGGTCTTTATCCATCTCCTTTATTTCTCTGGGATGAAATCCTGTCTATGTAGCTTCAGTTCTGTCCTGAAACTCAGTTCTCTTATAGTCCTGCTAACGAATAAGCTCTTATGTTTCCAGCCTCATCTTTGTCCTAGGTTTCTTCTCCCTCCATCTCTACTTGCTCTCTACTCCTGGCTCTGATGAACTCTACAAGAGTTCTGCCTTACTGTCTACAAAACCTCTGTGTTCTTCCCTTCTCCCTGGTCATGTCATTCTGTCTGTCTCTACAGAAAAAGCCTGTTCCTTCTTCTCCTGGTCACATGGTACTCTGCCTCCTCAGGAATGTTGCTCCACCCTACCTTTTTTGTTCTCAGTCAATTGCTCTGAAGAGCCACTAGGCCTCAAGGTAAGGGGATGATCTGAGCTTCGTTAGCACAAGAAACAAAGCTATGGGTCTCTGCCAGTTTGTCTTTGCCTCTGTGACCTTATCCAAGTACTGGCTGGAACAGGGAAGTTCACACACACATTCTATAGAAATTGCGAGCCCAAGAAATTCATAACAAGGCACAGCTGAATATTAAGCTGTGTAACACCAAATAGTTCATGCTAGATGGCTTGCTACTTGACTGACCACCGGCCTGGTCAAGGTATAGCTTTGATATACAGCTGGACTCCTTATAACATATTCTTGTGACTCACCACAATAAAATTTTGCTGTGTTCCTTCCATTCATGACTGGTGTACTTTCTGTAGTAGATTTTCAGATGAATGTCAGATTGAGAACATTAAGAGCAAAAGGAGGTTTGACATGATATCTACCCAATAAGAAAGCCTCTAATTTTTCCACACATACAATTTATAGTAACCTGATTGTGAGACCAAAATGAGCCATCTTAGAAATAAGACCAAAATGCTTTCACCCAAAAACTAAGGTCTAAGATTTGTCCTTCTAGGAATAGGCCAATAGTTACTGAAACCAGTCAGTTCAGATTCCAGAAACCAGGAAGTGTAAAAGTACAGAGTCACAAGGTAGTCACGAGGTAATGCCTGCCAGACTATGGAATGTCCTCTCCCTGGTTTCCAGGGTAACTGACCACAGAAATGCCCCCACCTGAGGGCAGCCAATGAGAAATGGTGGCGGGCAACCACTCCCTTAGAAGTAAGATTAAGCCATGATTTCTAGAAAGCCCCTAGAAGCGAGCCAATCAGAATTGTACCCGTACTAGCACCCCTAAATGATGTAACCTTGTGATTTTTCCCTTTAAAAACTGAGCTTGCAGACAGGTGGACACTTCCTCCAGCCTCCACTGCGTTGGAAGTATTGGACAAAGTCCCTGCCTAGGCTTGTATTGCTTTTGGATATCCAGAATTAAACCTTGCTTTTGCATTCTGGCATGCTCTTTGGTGGTCTCTCTGGGGGTCACGATCTGGGCACAACACTGATAGACCCCAGACCCAGGGTACTACCTTCTCGGGTGGGCGCCCCAAGAACCCAGACTCCGGTTCAGTTGATGCAAACAGCAAGAGGTTTATTGATGCGGCTGTACAGTTGGGCTCCTCTCCTCCCTTGCGCTCTACTGCAGCCACATAGGTACTTTTAAAGGAAAAAAAACCATACAAAGCCATAAGATTACAATTCCCACACAATTTTGTTCCGATTGGTTCATGTTTGGGGGCTAATTTCACAATATCATGGCCTAATCACAGGGTAAGTACAGTCATATCCACATGCACATTTTTCCCGGAACCTCAAGGGGGGGGGTATCAGGGCAGGAGTGAAGGTTACACAAAGGTTACAGTGGTCTTTCCTGGAACACTTGCAATTATTCCAGTCACAGTTGAGCAACATATCTTAACAGAAATCTCCATAGAGTAATGGCTGAGTCAGTCTGCCCTTGGAACTAGCTTTTTAGTTCCTCATTCTCCTGGGGCTTGGGAGTGTAAGCCTGAAGGGTTAGGGTCTTTCAAACCCATTCTTGAGTAAAATTTATACTAAAACATGTTCAGAACCTGTGGGTCATGTGATTAGATCTCCTGCTTATCAGATATTTATATTGCAATTCATAACAGTAGCAAAATTACAGTTATAAAGTAGCAATAAAATCATTTTATGGTTGGGGTCACCACAACATGAGGAACTGTATTAAAAGGTGGCAGCATTAGGAAAGTTGAGAACAACTCTACTAAAATATAAAAAGTGTATATTACTAATTGTGAGTGTTCATTCCAAATGTTTTGAATATAAAGAAGTTCAAGTGTTTGTAACTTACATTGAGTTCCCAATTTTCCAAACTTCTGTGTGATGCACAGTATAATTTAAATAATCCAAATGTCATTGTTCTATTCCATGTGCTCCTAGTGCTAACCAAGACTGCAGCAAGAACATTTTAGTTAGAAGTAGTAGCAGGTTGGTCTGAAAGTTAGCACTTCTGTGCACCTGGATGAATTAGACTGATTCAACTTTCAGATCATGGCCAAATCTCCTCATTACTTTTCTGAAATATCACAGTGTAATGTGGAAGGAAACAGACTAGAATTCAAGAGACTCAAAAACACATGAGGATCTCAAAATTACTCTACTGAGTCAGTAACATCAGGCGAGTTACTAAAACTCTCTCTAATTAGATCCTAAAGATTGATTAAATGGAGTTTAAAGAGTCCAGGGCTTGGCAGGTAATTAAGTGGTGCCACCACAAATCTATATATATTTTTTATTGAAAAGGTCTCCATTCCTCAAGACACTTTATTTTTATCTATCTATCTATCTATCTATCTATCTATCTATCTATCTATCTATCTATCATTATTATTTTTTCATTCATTTTACATATTGACCATAGTTTTCCCTCCCTCCTCCCCTCCCATCCCCTCCCTCCACCACTGTTATACCCCCTCCCCATTTGCTCCTCCTCTGTCTCCATTCAGAAATGGGCAGGCCTCCCATGGGAGTCAACAAAGCATGGCACATCAAGTTGAGGCAGGACTAAGCTCCTCCTCCTGCATCAAGGCTTGGTGAGGCAACCCTACATGGGGAATGGGTTCCCAAAAGCTAGCTTAAGTGCCAGGGACAGGTCCTGATCCCACTGCTAGGAGCCTCACAAACAGAGCAAACTACACAACTGTCACACACATTCCAAAGGCTTAAGTCAGTCCATGCAGGCTCCCTAGCTGTTGGTCCAGCATTGGTGAGCTCCCAAGAGCGTAGGTCAGCTGTCTCTGTGGGTTCCCCTGTCATGACCTTGACCACCCTGGCTTGTACAATCCTTCCTCTCTCTCTCTTAAACAGGACTCTTGGACCTGGGCCCACTGTCTGGCTGTGGATCTCTGCATGTGCTTTCATCAGATACTGGATGAATGTTCTCTGATGACAATTAGGATAGTCACAAATCTGATTACAGGAGAAGGCCAGTTCACCCTCTCCACTATTGCTAGGAATCTTAGCTGGGGTCATCCTTGGGGACTCCTGGGAGTTTCCCTGGCACCAGGTTTCACCCTAACCCTCAAATGCCCCCCTATCTAGATAACTCTTTCATTATTCACCCATCTGTCCCATCCCTAACCCACCCAAACCAATCATTCATGTTCCCATACTTCCATTTTCCTCCCCCGACCCCTAGTTTACCCAGGAGATCTCTTCTATTTCCCCTTCCCAGGGAATACATCTCCTTGGGCCCTCCTTGTTACCTAGCTTCTCTGGGGTTGTGGATTGTAGCCCACTTATCCTTTGCTTTATAGCTAATATCAGCTTATGAGTGAGTACATGCCACGTTTGTTTTTCTGGGTCTGAATTACCTCACTCAAGATGATTCTTTTCTAGCTCCATTCATTTGCCTGCAAATTTCATGAGGTCATTGGCTTTTTTTTTCACTGCTGAGTAATACTCCACTGTGTAAATGTACCACATTTTCTTTATCCATTCTTCAATTGAAGAGCATTTAGGTTGTTTCCAGGTTCTGGTTATTATGAATAAAACTGCTATGAACATAGTTGAGCAAGTGTCCTTGTTGAGCATCATTTGGGTATATGCCCAATATTGGCATAGCTGGGTGTTGATGTAGATTGATTCCCAACTTTCTGAGAAACTGCCATAATGATTTCCAACGTGGCTGTACAAATTTTTGCTCCCACCAACAGTGGAGGAGTATTCTTCTTACTCCACATCCTCTCCAACATAGGTTATCATTAGTGTTTTTGATCTTAGCCATTCTGACAGGTGTAAGATGGTGTCTTAGAGTCATTTCGATTTTCATTTCCCTGAAGACTAAGGATGTTGAGCAATTTCTTAAATGTCTTTCAGCCATTTGAGCTTCTTCTGTTGAGAATTTTCTGTTTAGATCTGTACCCCATTTTTAAATTGGATTATTTGGTATTTGCTGTCTAGTTTCTTGAGTTCTTTATATATTTTGGAGATCAGCCCTCTGTCAGATGTGGGGTTGATGAAGATCTTTTCTCACTCTATAAGCTGTTGTTTTATCTTATTTACCATATCCTTTGCTTTACAGAAGCTTTTCAGTTTCAGGAGGTCCCCTTTATTAATAGTCCATCTCAATGTCTATGCTATTGGTGTTATATTCAGGAAGTGGTCTCCTGTGACAATGTGTTCGAGGCTCCTTCCCACTAACTCTTCTACCAGCTACAGTGTAACTGAATTTTTTTCATTTTTCTTTATTAAGAAGTTTTCTACTCACTCTACATACCACTGACAGATCCTATCTCTTCCCTTCTGCCACCCCAGACCTCCCTCCCAAGCCACCCCACGTCTCCCAAATCAAGGTCTCCCATGAGGAGTCAGCAGAGCCTGGCACACTGAGCATAAGCAGGTCCAAGCCCCTCCCCACTGCACCAAGGCTGTGCAAGATGTCACACCACAGGCACTGGGCTCCCAAAAGCCTGCTCATAAACCAGGGATGGATCCCGATCCCCCAGTCTGGGTGCCCCCCAAACAGTTTGAGCCAAACAACCATCTTCTGTATCCAGAGGGCCTAGTCCAGTCCTGTGGGGACTCCACAGCCACCAGTCCACAGTTCATGGCTTCCACTAGTGTGGCCAGTCATCTCTGCACATCTTCCCATCATGATCTCAACGTTCCCCCCTCCTCTCTCTCATCGACTGTATTCCCGGAGCTCAGCCTGGTGCCTGGCCATGGATCTCTGCATCTGCCTCCATTAGTCACTGGACAAAGGCTCTATGATGATGGTTAGCATATTACACTGGTCACCAGAGTAGACCAGTCCAGGCAGCCTCTGGACCACTGCCAGCAGACCAAGGTGAGGTCATCCTTGTGGATTCCTGAGAGCCTCCCTGGCACCCTGCCTCTTCCTATTCCCATAATGTCCTCATCTATCATGGAATCTCCCTCCCTGCCCTCTCACTCTGTCCCTGTTCTGGCTCGATCCTCCCATTTCCCTATATTCTCATCCCCCACTCCTTGCCCTCCACCACCCCCACTCCCAGTCCACTCATGTAGATCTCATCCACTTCTCCTTTGCTGGGCCATCCATGTGTCCCTCCTAGGGTCTTTTCCTGTTAGCTAGCCTCTCTGGAGCTGTGGGTTACAGTCTGGCCATCCCTTCCCTCACATCTAGTATCTACTTATAGGTGAGTATATACTGTTTGTCCTTCTGAGTCTGGGTTACCTCACTCAGGGTGATATTCTCTAGTTCCATCCATTTGCCTGCAAATTTCATGATATCATTATTTTTTTTACTGCTGAGTAGTACTCCATTGTGTATATGTGCCACATTTTCTTTATCCATTCTTCAGTTGAGGGGCATCTAGGTTGTTTCCAGGTTCTTGCTATTATGAATAATGCTGATATGTTCATAGTTGAGCATGTGTCCTTGTGGTAAAATTGAGCATTCCTTGGGGATATGCCCAAGAGTGGTATAGCTGGGTCTTGAGAAAGACTTATTCTCAATTTTTTGAAAAACCACCATATTGATTTCCAAAGTGGTTGTACAAGTTTGCATTCCCACCAACAGTGGAAGAGTGTTCCCCTTGCTCCACATCCTCTCCAACATAAGCTGTCTTCAGTGTTTTTGATCTTAGCCATTCTGACAGGTGTAAGGTGGTATCTCAGAGTCATTTTGATTTGCATTTCCCTGATGATTAAGGATGTTGAGCAATTCCTTAAATGTCTTTCAGTCATTTGAGCTTCTTCTGTTGAGAATTCTCTGTTTAGCTCTATAGCCCATTTCTTAATTGGACTGTTGGGTATTTTGATGTCTAATTTCTTGAGTTCTTTATATGTTTTGGAGATCAGCCCTCTGTCAGATGTGGGGTTGGTGAAGATCTTTTCCCATTCTGGAGGCTGTCGTTTTGTCTTGTTGACCATGTCCTTTGCTCCACAAAAGCTTCTCAGTTTCAGGAGGTCCCATTTATTAATTGTTTCTCTCAGTGTCTGTGCTGTTGGTGTTATATTTAGGAAGTGGTCTCTGGTGCCAATGTGTTCAAGACTACTTCCTACTTTTTCTTCTATCAGGTTCAGTGTAACTGGATTTATGTTGAGGTCCTTGATCCACTTGGACTTGAGTTTTGTGCATAATGACAGATATAGATCTATTTGCAATCTTCTACATGCTGATACACAGTTATGCCAGCACCATTTGTTGAAGATGCTTTCTTTTTTCCATGGTACAGTTTTGGATTCTTTGTCAAAAATCATATGTTCATAGGTGTGTGGATTAATGTCAGGGTCTTCAATTTGATTCCATTGGTCCATATGTTGGTTTTTATGCCAGTACCAAGCTGTTTTTATTACTGTAGCTCTATAGTAGAGCTTGAAGTCAGGGATCATGATGCCTCCAGAGGTTGTTTTATTGTATGGGATTCTTTTGGCTATCCTGGGTTTTTTGTTTTTCCATATGAAGTTGAGTATTATTCTTTCCAGGTCTGTGAAGAATTGTGTCAGTATTTTGATGGGGATTGCATTGAATCTGTAGATTGCTTTTGGTAAAATTGCCATTTTTACTATGTTAGTCCTGCCTATCCATGAGCATGGGAGATCTTTCCATTTTCTGACATATTCAATTTCTTTTTTTAGGGACTTAAAGTTCTTGTCATATAGGTCCTTCACTTGCTTGGTTAGTGTTACCCCAAGAAATTTTATATCATTTGTGGCTGTTGTAAAGGGTGATGTATCTCTGATTTCCTTCTCAGCCTCTTTGTCAATTGTATATAGGAGGGCTACTGATTTTTTTGAGTTGATCTTGTATCCTGCTATGTTGCTGAAGGTGTTTATAAGCTGTATCAGTTCTTTGGTTGAATCTTTGGGGTCACTCAAGTATACTATCATGTCATCTGCAAATAGGGAAAGCTTGACTTCTTTCTTTCCAATTTGTATCCCCTTAATCTTTTTATGTTGTCTTATTGCTCTGGCTAGAACTTCAAGTACTATATTGAATAGGTATGGGGAGAGCGGACAGCCTTGTCTCGTTCCTGATTTTAGTGGAATTGCTTTGAGTTTCTCTCCATTTAATTTGATGTTGGCTGTTGGCTTGCTGTAAATGGCCTTTATTATGTTTAGGTATGTTCCCTGTATTCCTGATCTCTCCAAGACCTTTATCATAAAGGAGTGTTGGATTTTGTCAAATGCCTTTTCTGCGTCTAGTGAGATGATAATGTGGGTTTTTTTTAGAGTTTGTTTATATGGTGTATTACATTGACAGACTTTCGTATGTTGAACCACCCTTGCATCCCTGGGATGAAGCTTACTTGATCATGGTGGATAATTGTTTTGTTGTGTTCTTGGAGTCTGTTTGCCAGTATTTTACTGAGTATTTTTGCATCAATGTTCATGAGGGAGATTGGTCTGTAGTTCTCTTTCTTTGTTGTATCCTTGTTTGGTTTAGGAATCAAGGTAATTGTAGCCTCATAGAAGGAGTTTGGTAATGTTCCTTTTGTTTCTATTATGTGGAACAATTTAGAGAGTATTGGTATTAACTCTTCTTTGAAGATCTGGTAGAATTCTGCACTGAAACCATCTGGTCCTGGGCTTTTTTTGGTTGGGAGACTTTTAATGACTGATTTTATTTCCTTAGGGGTTATTGGACTATTTAAATAGTTTATCTGGTCTTGATTTAACTTAGGTATGTGGTACCTATCCAGAAAATTATCCATTTCTTTTAGATTTTCCAGTTTTGTGGAGTAGAGGTTTTTGAAGTATGACCTGATGATTCTCTGGATTTCCTCAATGTCTGTTGTTTCGTCCCCCTTTTCATTTCTGATTTTGTTGATTTGGATGCTCTCTCTCTCTGTCTTTTGGTTAATTTGGATAAGGGTTTGTCTATCTTGTTGTTTGTCTCAAAGAACCAACTCTTTTTTTCATTAATTTTTTGTATTGTTCTCTTTGTTTCTATTTTATTGATTTCAGCTCTCACTTTGATAATTTCCTGGCGTCTATTCTTCCTGGGAGACTTTGCTTCTTCTTGTTCTAGAGCTTTCAGGTGTGCTGTTAAGTCACTAGTGTGAGATTTCTCCAACTTCTTTATGTGTGTATTTAGTGCTATGAATTTCCCTCTTAGCACTGCTTTCATAGTGTCCCATAAGTTTGGGTATGTGGTGTCTTCATTTTCATTGATCTCTAGGAAGTCTTTAATTTCTTTCTTTATTTCTTCCTTAACCCATTGGTGATTTAGTTGAGCGTTATTCAATTTCCATGAGATTGTAGGTTTTCTGTAGTTTTTGTTGTTGTTGAAATCTAACTTTAAACCATGGTGGTCTGATAGAACACAGGAGGTTATTCCAATTGTTTTGTATCTGTTGAGATTTGCTTTGTGGCCAAGTATGTGGTCGATTTTAGAGAATGTTCCATGGGGTGCTGAGAAGAAGATATATTCTTTTTTGTTAGGATGGAATGTTCTGTAGATATCGATTAAGTCCATTTGAGTCATGACATCAGTTAAGTCCTTTATTTCTCTGTTAAGTTTCGATTTGGCAGATCTGTCCAGTGGTGAAAGTGGGGTGTTGACATCTCCCACTATTAATGTGTGGGGTTTTATATGTGGTTTAAGCTTTAGTAATGTTTCTTTTACATATGTAGGTGCCCTTGTGTTTGGGGCATAAATGTTCAGAATTGAAACTTCATCTTGGTGGATCTTTCCTGTGATGAGTATGTAATGCCCTTCTTGATCTCTTTTGACTGATTTTAGTTTGAAGTCTATTTTGCTGGATATCAGGATGGCTACACCCGCTTGTTTCTTAAGACCGTTTGATTGGAAAGTCTTTTCCCAGCCTTTTATTCTTAGGTAGTGTCTATCTTTGAATTTGAGATGTGTTTCTTGTATGCAGCAGAAAGATGGGTCCTGCTTTCCTATCCATTCTGTCAGCCTGTGTCTTTTTATAGGTGAATTAAGTCCATTGATATTAAGGAATATTAATGACCAGTGATTGTTCATTCCTGTTATTTTTTGATGGTAGTGTGTGTGTACTTCTCTTCTTTGGGGTTTACTGTTGTGGCTTTATTTATTGCCTGTGTTTTCAAGGGTGTGTCTGACTTCCTTAGGTTGGAATTTTCCTTCTAGTGCTTTCTGTAGGGCTGGGTTTGTGGATAAGTATTGTTTAAATCTGGCTTTGTCTTGTAATGTCTTGTTCACTCTGTCTATGATGATTGAAAGTTTTGCTGGGTATATTAGTCTAGGCTGGCATCCATGGTCTCTTAGTGTCTGCATTACATCTGTCCAGGTCCTTCTGGCTTTCAAAGTCTCCATCGAGAAATTGGGTGTTATTCTGATGGGTTTGCCTTTATAAGTCACTTGGCCTTTTTCCTTAGCTGCTCTTAATACTCTTTCTTTATTCTGTGCATTTAGTTGTTTAATCATTATGTGGCGAGGGGACACTTTTGAGGGGTCTAGTCTGTTTGGTGTTCTATAGGCTTCTTGTATCTTCATAGGCATTTCCTTCTTTAGGTTGGGAAAGTTTTCTTCTATGATCTTGTTGAATGTATTTTCTGTGCCTTTGAGTTGGTATTCTTCTTCTTCTATCCCTATTACTCATAGGTTTGGTCTTTTCATGGTGTCCCAAATTTCTTGGACATTTTGTCCATGACTTTGTTGGCTTTAGTGTTTTCTTTGACTGATAAATCTATTTCTTCTACCGTATCTTCAATGCCAGAGATCCTCTCTTCCATCTCTTGCATTCTGTTGGTTACACTTGCATCTGAAGTTCCCTATCATTTACTCAGATTTTCTATTTCCAGCATTCCCTGTGTTTGTGTCTTCTTCATTTTTTCTATTTCCCTTTTCAGTTCTTGGACTGTTTCCTTCATTTGTTTCATTGCTTTTTCATGATTTTCTTTCAGTGCTTTATTGTTTTCTTCCAGGACTTTATTGTTTTCTTCTACTTTATTTGTCCTTTCCTCTAGTTTTTTATAGTGTTCTTCCCATTTTTTTTTGTCTTTTCCTCTATATAAGCCTCTACCTTCTTCATGATGTTATTCATAAGGCTGTTTTCTTCTGCTTCTTCCAATTTTTGATGTTCAGGTCTAGATGTTGAAGGAGGGCTAGGTTCTGGTGATGCTGTATTGCTCTTCATTTTGTTGTATGTACTTCTGCCTTGACATCTGCCCATCTCCTTGTGGTTTGTTCTTGGTCTTATCAGTGCACTTGGTCCAGACAGAGCTGACAGATTCAGGACGTCTCTCTCTCTTGTCAAGATGGGAAGTCCGGGGCAGGATGGGAGCTCTTGTCCAGATAGGAAGTCCGGGGCAGGATGGACGCTCTTGTCCAGAAGGGAAGTCTGGGGCAGGATGGGAGCTCTTGCCCAGAAGGGAAGTCCAGGGCAGGATGGAAGCTGGGGGCCGGTCTCAGGAAGTGACTGGGGTCTCAGGCAGATGGGCATGGGGGCAGGGCATGGAGATTGCAGGGTCTGCCAGGGGTCTTGGAAAAGGGGAGCCTTCCCGGTAGGGCTAGAAGGAAACCTGCCCGGTGGCCAGAATCTGGGGCCAAGTTGGGCAGGTCTTCCCCAGAGTGGCTGGTGCCCAGGGATGGGGTCTAGGCTGAGCCTGGGCACTCACCTCTGGTCCAAAAGGGAAGTCCAGGGCAGGATAGGAGCTGGGGGCCAGTCTCTAAGTCTCAGGAAGTGGCTGGGGTCTTGAGCAGATGGGTGCAGGGGCAGGGCGTGGAGATTGCAGGGTCTGCCAGGGGTCTTGGAGAAGGGGAGCCTTCTCATTAGGGCTAGAAGGGAACCTGCCCAGTGGCCAGAACCTGAGGCCAAGTTGGGCAGGTCTTCTCCGGAGTGGCTGGTGCCCAGGGATGGGATCTAGGCTGAGCCCAGACACTCGCCTCTTGTCCAGAAGGGAAGTCCGGGGGCAAGATGGGAGCTGGGGGCCAGTCTCTAAGTCTCAGGAAGTGGCTGGGGTCTCGGGCAGATGGGCATGGGGGCAGGGCGTGGAGATTGCAGGTTTTGCTGGGGGTCTTGGAGAAGAGGAGCCTTCCCAGTAGGGCTAGAAGAGAACCTGCCCAGTGGCCAGAACCTGAGGCCAAGTTGGGTAGGTCTTCCCTGGAGTGGTTGGTGCCCAGGGATGGGGTCTAGGCTGAGCCCGGGCACTTACCTCTGGTCCAGAAGGGGAATCATGCAACCTTTTATGTTCTTTTGAAACACATGATTCCATAGATCTTATTTTATCAGTTAATGATAAACTTTCTTCTTTATAAAGTGTCTGATTAGTGACAACTTCACCTTGGAGAGCTATTGTTTTATCCATTAAGTATTCATATTTATTATCAAGAAAATCAAATTTGTTTGTATATTTATTATTAATGGACTGAAATTTTTGTAGTAAGTTAGCAGATTCCAAACTAAGGGGCCTGTTATGTAAGTCTTTATTACTACCTTGTAAATCTTGGTTAGCAGATTCCAGAGAAAGAATCTGTTTATTCAAGTATTTATTGCTAACTTGTAAATCCTGGTTAGCAGATTTCAGAGAAAGAATCTTATGTAAGTCTTCATTGCTACCTTGTAAAGCCTGTATCAGTCCCAATAACGACTCATCTTTGTTATTATTATTAAACCAGTTTTTCAATGCTATGTGAATTTTTATGGTAAATGCCAAAATGGTGCATGCTAGATATGCCCCAGGAAGTTCATATATTTCCTGTAAAATGTCATTCATTAAAAAGGCAAAAAAAGTTTTTAAATCCTTGTAAAGTAATATTTTCCACCATGTTTTGAGAAATATCCAAAATTTGTAACGAAAATTTTATTAATTTGTTTTATTAATCAGTTTTAAGGTAGAAATTATCAAGAATTCTTACCTGGAATGAAATACTGGCATGCTTGCATTACTGTCCTTGTGATTTTTTTTCGGTGTAGTAGTACTGCTCAGCCAACAGGCATCGCTGGTGTAGCATAAAGCAGTTCTGGTGCAAGCTGACTGAGGTCTCTGAATGGCTCCTGTGAATTAAGCACTTACCCATGCAACCCCTGAGTAGGGATGCTGGGACCACAACAGATTGTATAAAACAATGAAGCAATACACCAATGAACTGGAATTGCTCAGGTGCAGTCACACACTTATCAGGAGGCACCTGTCTGGTTGGTGCTATAGGGTTGGTGACGGCAGGTGGGGGCATGGCATTGGGACTGGACTCAGCTGGAGTGGTAGAAGCCAGTGGCAGGCGAGTGGGTAGGCAGGCTTGCTCTCAAGGGCAGAGCATGATGTCCCAAGGTGACCTGGAATTGGCAGCTGCTACATTGAACAATTTTAAAAGTAAAGGAACAGTTTGCTGGTAATCTCTAAACAGGCAGAGAAATGTGACCAAATCCTGTTGCTAAAATCATGGAACTAGAAAGGTGCCTAGTGCTGACTTGTGAGTCATCTGGCCAGAGAGTGGTTGACTCACATGCTGCATGAGCTGCCTGGCATACAGGTGCCAGGCTGCTGTATGCAGACAGTCACCTGAGCAGGGGTCAGGCCCTTCCTGGGGGGGGGGGGTTGGGCTGTGCAGGCTCTGCAGAGTGGATAAACTCATCAGTAGCCACCTGAGTGCATTCGGGTTTTGTCATGCAAGAAGCCCTAGTGGGGCTCAGGGGTGCTAGCGAGACTAACCTGCAGTGAGCACATAAGCCTCTGAGTCAACCAGCTGCCGCTGACGCAGAGACTTTGGGCAGGAGCTACAGGGTCTTTTGCACATGGGTGTCACTTATTACGATCAATCCACATGAGTCTATTAAGTGGGTAACAGAATTTATTAAGATATAAATTGAGGAAATACACTCACAATTACGGAATGGATTAGACAACAGAAGTCATCCTCTGATCTGACCGGGAGCAAATCCACTTCACAAGCAGGCACAGGGAGAAGGGGCATGTGACCCTTCTCCAACCCCTTATCAGAGGTCATGTACAATAGCAGGAAGCACTGCCTCCTTTGGGTCATATAGCCCAATGTCATGGGCAAAGCAAATACCACTTTACTAGTTTTTAGAGGAGAGTCAGAGTTTGCCTAACCATGTGTCTCTAAATCTAGAGCCAGCAACCAATCAGAGCTAATACTTGAGATGACAAGACCTGGGAAGCTCATATGAATTTGCAGTCTCTTGTAGCAATAAATTAATGTAATAAGTGAATGGCAATTGCTTGGTACAGAAGTCTCCATGAACCTCTGGACAAGGCCCGTAACATGAGGAATAAATTATTCTGCCTACCTCTTTAGCGTGGCTTAAAGTAAGCCCACTTTCTAGCTGGGTGGTGGTGGCACATGCCTTTTATCCCAGCACTTGGGAGGCAGAGGAGGGGGATCTACAGTCTGGTCTACAGAGTGAGTACCAGGACAGCCTAGGCTGTCTCGAAAAAAAAAAAAAAAAAAGGCAAGCCTATCTTCTTAGTTGCAGTCCAGGTTGATTGATGTTGGGAGCCATATGGCCTAGTTTCAGATAAGCATATGAATGCTCGTCCAATGGGTCTCCATGAGGCAAGATTCATGCAGTGCTCTTAATCACTGAAGCATCCTCCAGCCCAGCACTTGAAATTTTGAAGAAGGAAAACAAATGAGGCTGTTTCACATGTATCTGAGATTTCAGGCCATTTAGTAAATGCTTTATGTTTGAACACTGAGGTTTAACATTTGAACAAACAGACATACATCATAAATTGGACATTTCATGGAAACTATATTACTGGGATTTTAATGTATGTTTAAATATTTACATTTTACATATAAAAGGTCTTATCTGACTTGGAAACCACATTAAGACAATGTTTGCAAATCTATTTTCCTGTACAAAGGGTTTTAGGAACAATGACACTACATGACAATAAGAGTAAAGGGTGCTAGCGAAGGGTTGTTTATTCATCAGAACGGCTGGAAAGTACATCAACATGTCATTAGAACAGGTTTCATGGCAGACAAATGCTACCAGTATATACCAATGTATATTTTATATTAATATTTCACTAGCATTCTGTACCAAGGAGTAAAATGAGCTTTATGAACATGAAATTGAATATAGAGATAGTGTCCTAATCAGGATTATGAACTTACACAAATAGAAAAGTACTAACATTGAAGTCTACTGTAAGAAGTTAAAGCAGCAATATAGAAAGGCGAACAGAATATTGGTAAAAATTCAGTCGCAGAATTTCTTCTATATTAAAACCACATCAAGGACCTCATTAAGTGCAGTTTATCCTATACTACCAGCACAAAGTCACAGCTATGTAAAATAAATGAGAATCTACAGATTGCCTCTCACATGATACTGGGAAGAATACTGGAAAACTGGAAAACATATATAAGAGAAGAAAAAGCTTACTAACAATGCTACAGAGAATCAGTAAAGCCATTGAAAGAATTCAGAACCCTAGGAGATAAATGGAAAGAGAAAATTCTCTTGAATCATTTGATTAAAAAGTTGCAGTGCCTGGATTTGCTGCCCAGACCATAGGTACTTCTTGATGGAGGTCTCTCTCATGGTTTCCTTCTGAAGAGTCTTCTGAGAGCTCCCATCAGGTCTTTATTCCTTGGACTGTAGATGAATGGGTTCAGCATTGGGGTGACCACACTGTACATCACAGATGCTCATGCAGTTGAGTGTGAGTTTTGGGTAACAGAAGAACTAAGGTACACACCCAAGAGTGTAGAATAGAATAATGAGACAACTGAGAGATGAGATGCACAGGTGGAAAATGCTTTGTACTTCCCCTGTGATGATGAGATTGCACGTATGGAGGAAACTATCTTAGAATAAGAGTAAAGGATGCCGGCAAGAGGACCACCACCCAGCAGTACAGCTGCAAAGTACATCACCATGTCATTAGGAAAGGTGTCATTACAGGCAAGTAGTACTAGTTGATTAAGCTCACAAACAAAGTGGGGAATTTTCAAGTCAGTACAGAAGGACAGCCGCAATGCCATTGAACTCTGTAGCAAGGAATTCAATGCTGTTGTGACCCAGGACCCAAGAACCAGCAACCCACAGAGGTGGCGGTTCATGATGGCTGTATAGTGCAGAGGGTGACAGATTGCCACATATCAGTCATAGACCATCACAGCTAGAAGAAAGTTGTCCAAAACTCCAAACAGTATTAAAAAGTACACTTGGGCAATACAGCCTTCATATGTTATCTCCTTGTTCTGTGTCTGTATATTCACTAGCATCTTTGGGATGCTAGCAGAGGTAAAACAGATGTCAGCAAAGGACAGGTTGGAAAGGAAGAAGTACATGGATGTGTGAAGATGGGAATCTGTAACTGTGGCAATGATAATGAGCAAGTTCCCAAGCAAAGTGACCAGGTACATGAACAAAAACAGTCCAAAAAGAAAGGGTTGCCATTGAGGATCCTCTGAAATTCCCAGGAGAACAAATTTTGAAATTTGTGTGTCATTTTTCATCTCCATATAGCTAATGTAACAAAAAAGGAAAAAGTAACCTGACATAATTGCATTATTATATACAACAATATGTAACATTGGCCAGATAGAAAAGCTGTAGTTTATATTATACTGTTAAGACATTAACCCCTGTTTTGTGTATGAGTGCATCATTTTTTAGAGAATTCCCTTGTATGACTCACTTGGGACTACTACTTTAAGCCTTTACTCAAGAAGACTCGAAGACAAATGTTTTTAATGAATTCTTTGTTATAGTTTGGAAATACAATTTAATATTGGTCATGCTCCATATATACCCTTGAGATTACATTTTATCATGATCATTTTCTACCCAGTGATTAAATACATATAATGCATTAGTTCCGTAATCAAAGACAGACACATATTTTATTTTTTAAAAAAAGTCTCCAGGGGTAATATTGTCTAATTAGCTCAAGTGGTCCCTGAGAGCCTGAAAGAAACAAAAATTTCCTTGATTCTGGCTGCACTTCAAACCTAGTCAATCCCTTGAGGGGTCACAAAAACAATACAACATCAAAGCAAACTACTCAGAAGACAAAATGTTTTATCAATTTGGTGCTCACATACTTACAGATTGAGCTTCCATTTGGTGAAAAAATACAAAGAGAATAGAAGAACACATAAAATCTAAAATTTCTTATCCTGCACCATTGAAGATTAATTTGAATTTTAACTTACACATAATAATTGAATATATTATAGTATGCAATATATTCAGATTGTATATACATGTATACATGACCTAATAACCAAGTCTAGATAATTCACATATTTACCACCAGGAATCCCAGTGGTTCAAGCATTCAAAAGATTCCCCTCTAGATACTGTGAAGTTTATGGTGCATTAGCTACAGTCACCTCAGTGTGCAAAGTAGGGAACCATCTTCTTCATGTCTTGTTGTGACTCCCTGTCTTACTACTCAAGCTTCCCTATCCCTCAATTTCCACTCCTTAGCCTTGGAAAGTACTAATCTACTCAATTTCTGTAATGAAAATGTGTTAGGTTCCACAGTGAAACATTAATGTGTCTAGTTCTGTGGCATGTGCCCAATATAGAAAGGCAAATGCCAATAATTTATCATGTGGACAATAGCAGGTTAGACCTCCATTTTCCCATTGAGTATGTTTTCTGTCTTACTCGGGGCTTTCAGAATGTATCTCTTTGGATGAATAGCACAGGGTCACTGTAATTGTGCCTGATATCTTCAAGCTCTACAAACAGATGTTGTATTTATTATGTTATATTATATTTTATATTATATTATATTGTATTATATTATATTTTATATTATTATATTATATTATATTATATTATATTATATTATATTATATTATATTATATTATATTATATTATGACCTGTACCCACAAGGACAGTTATACCTTCTACACTAAATAAAGTACTGGATGTGCCTGATCCCTGAGGGCATATGAACATTTATTACAGCATACTTTGTATTGAAATTGTAGTTGAAGATCCAAATGAGAAGTATTCTGTTTTATTCTCATTTCTATTTTCACAGTTGGGCAAATATATTTGCATTATTTGGAATAAGGTTTTTAAAAGGAGATATTATGTAACAAAAATAATGGCAGAGGAATGAGGTCAGATTTAACTAATTCACCCCAAAATGTGGATTAAACAAATTAAGTGGAACATCAACTAATGTTTCCAAGAGGAATTCCTAAGTGAATTGGAAGTGACCTATAAATAAATGAATACCATAATGTTTCTCAAACATTGTGGTACAAAGTAGATGCTCAGTAACTATTTATTAAATTAATTGGGAATTGAGTCTCAGTGCATTTAGAAATGTAACACATACTAATGTGTTATTTAAATTCAGCTATCTTTTTAATTTTTAAAAATTATAGTTATATAACTTTCTCCCTTCTTTTTTCTTCTTCTTACCCTTCCCATCTTTGCTCCTCCTCATTCCTTCCAAGATTCATGGCCTCTTTCTTTGTTATTATTATACACACACACACACACACACACACACACACACACACACACACGTATATAATAGATATCCATATATACTTGAATATATAAATACAACCTGCTGAAGTTGTTTAGTGTTGCTTGTATGTATATGATTTCAGTAGGGACTGCTTGTTATAAAAACTTGAAAATATGGCTATCAATCTAGAGTAAGATGATACCAGTCCTCTAGCTAGCATATTACAAAATGTCAAAGTAAAAAAATGGTGTGAAATCAAGCCATACATTTTGAAAGAACATTTTTTTAAAAACCCTATATATAGATTTCATGAACAAAATTATCTGCAATGCTGCAAAAAATCAGTAGTAAGAAGAGAGATATATTTAACAAAACAGAAAAAGCCTAAAGTAAAAACTATGTGTAAAGACTCATAGCATAGGTTAAGTATAAGATAATCAAGCTGTTGTCTCATCTCAGAAATAGGGAACAGCCTCACTTCACTGCATGTTCCTCCACAGTTAATGGAATGTTTCTCTATACTAATACTAACAAATTAATTACAAAGACCCTTAGATAGAGGTTCCACTTGGACAAAACTCACTTCTCTTTAGATGACTGTATCAACACATTAATCAGAGAAGTATGTAGGTGGCTGCTGACAACTGTAGCCTCCTGGCCAGGTGACCTTACATACATGTTTTTGTTTTTGATCTCTCAGTCTCCTTTCTGTCACACCTATTGAGCCTTCAGACTCTCCTGGATAGGCCTTCTTGATGAAAAGACCTGGATTAGAAATCTAATTTTCTCCCTGGATGGTTGAAAATAAGGACTGAAGATAGTTTTAAGATAGCAGGAATGGGTCATGTATCAACTTCCAAGGTTGGTGAACATGTTAAAGAAAACAGAAAAGTCCTGTCCATAGCAAGGTTGCAATGCAGAGGCAAAGGCAGGGAGGTATTTAAAGCTCCATAGACCTGCATATTATGTACGTTATTCCCTCCTGTCATCTCCAACCCTGATTACAAAATTTTCCTATGGGACTTGGCTCTTCATAGAAAAGAGTTTTTCTTGTGGCGTCTGTTCCCAAGACACCTGATTAAATGTCAGGTAAATCAGACTTGATTTATTCATCTCTATGTACTTGTTTACCTTCCAAAAATATAACCTACTAAGACCATTACATCACTCTGGCCTAATGCTTACTTCACATTTGTTTTGTATCTTTTTTAATGAATAGGCCCTGTAATGAATATGCCTCATGAGTCCTCCAAAGCCTTGACTTCATTTGAGTATACAACTATAAATATCTTGAGGAATGTTATTGTTCCTGTCTAAAACAAGGGGGTAACCTGTGGTTTTTTTTTTTTGACCAAATTATGATCACTACAATCCTTGGCTTCATTGTCCCTTTGCAAAATAATTATAATATTATAATAGCATAAAAAGGAAACACTCAGAACATTTCATTATAGTCACAAATCCAAAACAGGTGAAGAGTGTGGCATGGAAATTAGTAGGATGGAAAGTATTATCTTGCAAATCAATGAAGACATTCATGATATTCAGAAACACAAGAAATTTGTCACCCTTAAATCACCACTACTGAAAATAAAGAAACCTTACACAACTATGAGGACTAACATCAGATCCATGGAACTAAATGAAACCACATTATGTCAAAGGCCTACTGATTCAATTTACCATTTCAAAGAACCAGATTTTAGATTTGTTGATTCTTTGTATTATCTTTGTGTTTCCTTAATTTTCCTATTATTTTTGCATTTTCTTCATGCCTACTATATTTTGATTGGGTTTGTCTTTCTTTTTCCAAATTCTTATGTTGCATCAGTAAGTTATTTATTTGTGCCCTTATCATTTTTAATAAGGATTCATAATGTTATGCTTCCCTCTCAGGTCTGTTTTTGTGCCCCAGAGGTTTTCTTGTGCTGTTTTCATTTTAGTTTCATTACAAGAATCTTTATATTTCTTTTATGACTCATTCATCATTGTTATTGAATCTCCAAGAGTTGGTTTAATTATTAGATATTCCTTTGTTATTGATGTAAGTTTATTGTAATGTGGTCAGAAAAGACACAAAGAATCACTTCAGTTTTTCTGTATTTGTTAGCATTTAGAATCACATTTAACTACAATAGAATTACAATACTTTCCCTTTTCCCATTTCTCTACCAGCTTCTCCCAGGGACCCTCCCTTCAGTACCTGCCATACCTCGCATTCTCAATTTGATAGCCTATTTTTCTTGATATTGTCATTGTTTTAGTTTTGTTTATATAGCCATTTTTAGAAAGACTATTTCACAGCAGACTTCCTGGTATTCTGGCTACTAGAACCTTTCCACACACTCTTCCATGACGTTCCCTGAGCCAGAGATGTAGGAGCTATCCATTGGGACTGGAATTTCCACAATCCATTGATGTCTACATTGTGTGCAGTTGTGGTTCTCTGTGATGGTCTCCATTTGCTGTAAACAGAAGCTTCTTTGGTGAGGGGTGATAGATACACTTATCTAGGGGTCTAAGGATAAGATTTAGAATTGTGCTGGTCTAGCAAAATGGCACTAGTAGATTCTCTTCTAAGATCTATGATCTCACTTGCTCTGGAAACATGGCTAGGTATCTAGTACCAGGCACAATTTGCCTCCTGCTGAGTGGTCCTTATGTTTAATTAGACAGTTGGTTGCCACCAACATGTGAGTGTCACTAATTGAATTTTATGAATATTTAGCATGTTGTTCATTGTTGTCATTCATAGGATTCAGAGCTGGGTAGGACTATCAGTTGACTTCCTGGCACAGAGACACATACTAGTTTCACTCATTTTAAATATAGTGTAGGAAACACTAGCCAGAGCAACAAGGCAAAAAAAAAAAAAAAAAAAAAAAAAAAAAAAAAAAAAAGAAAAAAAAAAAAAAGGAAATTAGAAGCATACAGATAGGAGTCAAATAAGAAGTAAAATTATCCTAATTTGCAGATGATATGATATTATACATAAGAGACAACAAAAATTCCACCAGAAAAAAATAGAGAAAATCAACAACTTCAAAAAAATAGTAGCATAAAATATCAACTTGCAAAAATAGATTTTTCTATATACCACCAACAAATACTGAGAAAGAGATCATAGACACACTCTTATTTAGAATAGCATCAAATACAATGAAATACTTTGGAATAGACCTAACAAACAATGTGAAAGACTTCCATAATGATAACTTCAAATCTATAAAGAAAGAGATTGAGAAAGACACTAAAAAGGGGAAAGACATCCAATGTTTATTGTGGAAGCCCAAATTACTCAGTGTCAGAGAATCTGAGCTTGCTTTACCCAGCAGAGCTGCATAAGGAAAAGATTTGACCATGGGTATGGTTACCAGGTATTTGGAAGTGTCTACACTTGGCTGTGCAGTGTGCTTTGATCTTGCAAGGGGGAGATCTTTTGCCCTGCCCCTTGAAATTGTTATAAAAAGCCCTTTTAAATAAACAGAAAAGGCCTTTGGATAGTAATCCAGGCACTCCTGAAGCTATCCTATGTTTCTGTCTTTCTTCTCCTTGACTAGGTCTCTCTTTCTACCTAATATTTCTTATTCTTCTCTCCTCTTCCTAAAAACCCTAGAAAAGGTGGGAAAGGTGGGAGCTGGACTCTCAAGGCCTCCCACAGATGGTGCCAGAACATGGGACTTAGATATGAAGGATAAGAGATAGGGGGTACTGCACAAAGCAGGAGCAGGGTATGCCTGGTCATGAATTAATGAATTAAGTTAAGATGGTGGTATTCTATTCTTAAGGAGTAAAGTTAAAGTTAAGCTGCAGCAAGTAGTTAATGTTAGGCTGCAACAAGTATCTCTCTCTGTCTCTGTTTCTGTGTCTCTCTCTTTCTCTATTAAAGTAAGTCATAAGTTTATTTTGAGAAATGTAGGCTTAGGTATATTATGGAAGAATGGACTTTAGGTCTAGAAATATGGTGAAGGTTTAATATAAAGTAATTTAGGGTAGCATAGTTCTTCCATCCCCTGGGCATGGACAGGACCTGGGACACAGAAAGTGGCATTCAGGACTGAGCAGACATTGCAAACCTGGCAGTCCAAGAACAAAAAACCACTTCAGAGACTGCCAGCTTCAGAAGCCCCCACTGAAAGCAGCAGCAGCTGAGCATCAATGGCTGAGACCTGTGGGAGAGGTGAACTGCCCCCACTTGGAGTGAAGCAGAGACCAGATACCAATGGCCAGAGCAGGTCTGTTGCCTGAAGCCAGAGTTCCTGGAAGCCAGAGCCCAGGAGAGACGCTGTGGGAGAGGCTGACAGCAAGCAACAGTGAGCAGTAGAATCCCTGTGGAGAGACTGCTGCCCCAGACAGAGAAGTGGTATCAGCAGCACAAGCAGAAGCAGCCAGATGAACAGCTGAGACACTCTGGATCCCAGGGAACTGCTGAGGTGAGGCAGAGCAGAGCTCCAGGATGAATGGTAGAGACATACTGAAACCGAAGCCAGCCCAAGCTCCTAGCAGCAGGCACTGAGTCTGAGTGTGTTCCAGAGACACTTGGGGCCCTAAGGCAGTGTTTGGTTGTGCAAATGAGGCAGTGCACAGGGGACACAAAGAACCAGCAGAGCAGGTAATGGAGCCAGGGATGCAGTGGCTGTGACTGGCTGTGCCTGGGTTTCCTCCTGGAGCCAACATTGCTGTTTGAAAGCAGGGGCTCATAGTTGCAGGAGGAACCTTGAGCCCCTGAGGTGAGAGGCAGTTGAGAGCCCTCAGCCCCAGGAACAGACTATAAAGAAAGATCAGACTGGGACAAAGGCTTTGCTGCTATTTGATATCCAATGACTGGGACCATGAAAGCCAGCAGCCAAAGCCATGAATTTTCTGTTTGCTGGCTATAAGAAGGTCTCTTTTGAAGAGGATTCTGCACCAGCCACCTATTGTGGTGCTAATTGTGGAGCTTTTTCCCTGAACAAAATTGCCTAAGGGAAAACTATGGATTGCAAAGTGCAGCTGTAGCTGAGAGTGAAAGTGGAGACTCTGGTTTGAACTGAACTATTGAATTCAGGGGAACTGCAAAAAGTTTTGGTTATGGGACTCCTCATATTTGGAGCTTTTTGCTTCAGAGTCATTACGACTGACAGCTATACAAAGATTTTAGGGCAGCTGATGAGCCAGGCCTTAATTTTGAGCTTTCAGAGGAACTTTAAGACTGGTATCAGAACTGTCCTTTTGAACTTTTCAGGCTTAAGAAATGAGATGGACAGGAGTGGTTCAATAGTAATGGAATTGTTTTGTGTGTGCATATTTGTTTTGTTGACTGTGGTGACTCACAAACTTTGTGTAGAAATAAGGAAGTTTGGGTTTTTTTTCTAACCATGCTCAAGATGTAGCTTAGAAAATTATAAAGAAAAGAGGGAGTTAATACTCCTCAGTCTCTTTCATTAAAAAAAAAGTTTTCTTGTCCCTTGAGTGGATTAATGTTAACTTGTGTTGACGTATTCTATGTTTTGATAGTTCTATTAAGAGATTGCTTTTGGATGTTTGCTAAAGTTTATGAAATGTACAGTTTGCTTTTGGATAGAAGTTTGTAAGAATTGTAATTGTGTATAGTAATATTTATGTTAGAATTATGATGTTAACCTTTTAATGTTAATGGTGATGCCAAGGAGTTCTTAGGTTTGATGTGTTTCACCAGCAGTTTACTGATTTATTTGATGAGTTTGCATCAGGAATTTATTGATTTAAAAAAGGGCTTGGTGCAGCTAAGACTGCTATGGACATCTTAGAACCATTCAAAAAGGCCATCTATCTTGGTCATCCTCTACTCCTTTACTAGGAGGTATGGCAGCCATGGGGAACAGGAATATTGCTATGATTATTCTAGTTACTTGCAAGCATTTAGTGGAAAGCTGATTTAGAGCTGCATGGAGTTAAGCTCTCTACCCTCATTTGAGATTTATATTATTAAGAAGGGGGAATTTGTGGAGGTCCAAATTACTCAGGGTCAAAGAATCTGAGCTTTCTTTACCCAGCAGGGCTTCATAAGGAGATGATTTGACTACAGATGTAGTTACCAGGTGTTTAGAAGGGTCTACACTTGTCTGTGCAATGTGCTTTAATCTTGCAAGGGGGAGGTCTTTTGCCCTTCCCCTTGGCATTGTTACAAAAAGCCTTTTTGAATAAGCAGAAAAGGCTTTTGGGTAGTAATTCAGACCCTCCTGAAGCTATCCTGTTTCTGTCTTTCTTCTGATCAACTAGGTCTCTCGACCTAATATTTCTTATCCCTCTCTCCCACTCCTAAGAACCCTAGAAAAGGTGGGAAAGGTAGGAGCTGAACTCCCACAGTCCCCCACAGTTTATGGATTGGTAAAGTTAATATTGTGAAAATGACCATTCTACCAAAACCAATTAGAAGTTCAATGCAATATAAATCTTAATACCCACAACATTCTCATAGAAGTAGACAAAGCACCTAAAATTCACATGGAAACAGAAAATACCCCATATAGCCAAAACAAGTCAAATCAAAAAGAATAATATTGGAGGACTCACTGTTCCAGACTTCAAGATATATTATAGAGCTAGAATAATAAAAACAAATATACTACTGGCCCCAAAACCTACACAGATCACAGGAATAAAATATAAGACTCAAACATGAGTACTTATAACTACAGCTATCTTCTGTGTAACAAAAAGGAAAAAGAACCAAAACAAATAAACGAAATAGCCACACACTGGAGAAAAGAGTATCTTTTCTGGGGGAAATACAGAAGAAATAAATCAGATCCCTATCTACCACCCTGCACAAAAATTATATCTAAGTGCAGAAAAGTCTTCAATTTAAATCCTGAAATACTAAAACTTCTAAAAGAAAACAGGCAGTACCCTACAGAATATTTGTGTAGAAAAAGACTTTCTTTGCCAGACTCTATTTGCCAGGAATTAAAACTAACAATTGACAGCTAACTAAAATCAACTGAGTGAAGAAAAAACCCTCAGATTGGGAGACTATCAATCAATAAATAAATAGATCTTCCTGAAACTAACAATGCCAAACCTCAGGGACACATTGGAAGCAACCCTAAGAGGGACATTTATAGCTCTAAGAGCCTATATTAAAAACAGAACAAGCACAAATGAATGGCTTGGTATTGACAAGAGCAAACCAAATCCAAAGTCAGATTATGGCAAGAAATAATCAAAATCAGAGTAGGAACTAACAACATAGCAACAAAGGAAACAGTATTTAAAAATCAATGGATCTAAGAGTTGGTTCTTTGAGAAAACAAAGAAGATCCTTAGCCCAACTAGTCAAAAGAAAGACAGTGAGGGCCCAAATTAAAAAAATTAGAAATCAATTGGGAAACACTGTAACAGACAACAAAGAAATTCAGAATATTATAAGGGAATATTTTAGAAACCTGTACTTCATTAAGCAGGAAAGCCTGAAAGAAATGGGTGAATTTCTAGATTCAGCCAAACCAACAAAATTAAGCAAGGGGAAGTCAACAACCTCAACAGTCCCATCCATACCAAACAAGAAGACTAAAATTACAATAAAATGCTTATAGCTAAAGAGAAGTCCTGGGCCAGATGGAGTCACAGCAGAATTATAGCAGACATTCAAAGACAATCTACAGCCAATCCTTCTTAAATTATTTGAAAAGTTAGAAGCAGAAGGAGCACTCTCAAACTCTATGAAGCCACTGTCACTCTAATATCTAATCCAGGTAAAGATACAACAACAACAAAAAAGACCACTGCAGGCCCATATTTCTGTCAAAATACTCAATAATATACTTGTTAACAGAATGCAGACATACACAGAAAAGATTATATACCATTGCCCAATTGGCTTTACCCCTAAAATGCATGGATAGTTCAACAAAAGTCAATTAATGTAATGAGCCATATAAATAGACTTAAAGACAAAAGTTATATGACCATTTCAATAGATGTGGGAAAGGCTGTCACATAGTAAAACATGCTTTCATCATAAAAGTCCTATAAAATGTAGGGCTGGAGAAAATATACCTCAACATAATAAAAGCTATCTATGACAAACAATATCATTCTGAAAGGAGAAAAACTTGAGGAAATCCCACTGCAGTGAGCAACAAGACAGGGACATCCACTCTCCTCACTCCCTTTCAATATTGTGCTCAAAGTACTTGCTGGGGCAATAAGAGAAAAGAAGGAATCAGAGGATACAAACAACAAACCAGTTAAACTCCCTGTTTTCATATGGCATGAAACTACACATTAGAGATGCCCAAAATTCTTCCAGAAAACTTCTAGAAGGAATAAATAAAATTCAGTAACACTGCAGGATACATAATCCACATCCACAAGTCAATGACTTTACTATTGAACAAGCATACCAAGAAAGAGATCACACCCTCATTCACAATAGCCTCAAAGGAAATTAAATATATAGGAATAAACCTAGCCAAGGAAGTCAAGGACCTCTACAATCAAAATTTTAGACCTCTGAAGAAAAAGAAAAATACTAGACAATGGAAAGGCATCACATCTCATGGATTGGTAGAATTAATATTGTGAAAATGATCAAATTACAAAGTTATTTACAGATTCAAATCAATCCCAATCAAAATCCCCATCTCATGCTTCACAAATTAAAAAAAAATACTATCTTAAAATTCATATAGAACAACAAAAAACCCAGATAGCCAAAACAATCCTGAGCAAAATAAATAATGTTGGAGGGATACCATTCCATATCTTAAGATATATTGCAGAAACATAGTAATAAAAACAACATGGTACTGGCAAACAACAGAATGTAGATCAGTAAACAAAAATCAGACCCAAGCCTCAGCACACATAAGTTCAGTCAATTAACATTTGATAGTGATGCCAAAAGCATAAGCTGGAGGAAAAAAAACCTTCAACAAATGGCCCTGAGAAATTGGATGTCCACATGTGGAAGAAAAAATTAGACCCATTATTTATCATCTTGCACACACACACACACACACACACACACACACACACACACACACACACAAAACCCTTAAATACAAATGGATTAAAGAGTTAGAGCTGAAACACTGAAACTGCTAGAAAACAGAGGCAGACCCTGCGTGCTGTGGGTATAGGAAAGGACTTTCTGAATGGACTCGATTTGTTCAAGAATTAAAGTAAAAAATGGACAATTGAAACTTCATAAAACTAAAAAGCTTTTGCACAACTAAAGAAAATCCCAATGAAGAGGAAGTACAGTTGCAGAAAGCCTTGCTCTAGGTGAGTGCAATGACCTGGGATGGATGTGTTAAGCTGACACAAAGAAGAGACTGTGAACACCTGTTGTTCAAACAAATGGCCCCAGATAGCCTGATACGTTTTTATTTATACAACTTTAGTGGTTTGCTTGAACAGTTTTACAATCAGTTTTGCTTCCTTAAGTTTCTAAAAATGGTTACAGTAATTGCCAGTTTGTTCCTTTGCTTCTTTCCCCTAAAATCCCCCAACTTTCCACTGGCAAGCATTTCCTATTTGATCTATAGCTTTAATGTTAGAAGCATAAGCACTGTGGCAAGCCATAAAGGAATTTTTCTAACCAGGCACACTAAGTAGAACAGTGTGCCCAGTTGGCAACATTTGCAGTTACAGCATCATGCAGAGTGAGAAACACTTTTGTCTCTAGTGGTTAATATTTACATCTGGTAGGGTCTGGATTCCCACAATCAATGCACCAACCAAAGCTGGATCAATTCATTCTACATTCTGTACTACTCCATCTCCTCTGGGGATATACCAGGTTTTTCCTTTTATTCTATAAGCAACATAACTTGAAAACTTACTCTTAATAGTTTGCATTGCTTTTCTTTTGTGTTCATGTCCTTCTCCCTTAAGTTCTGGGGTTTGGCACAGTTATTAGAAATGAAAGAACTGTCGGTTTCTGATTCTGCTCCATTCCCTGTCTCTATACTGTTCTCATTAACTCCTGATATCATCAATCTATTAGCATCTCTCCAAGACTCTTATGATTAAAATCACTCTTGTCAGATAGTTACGTGTTGCTGTCTATGAGAACCAGTCCCAAGACAACACAGGGTTCAAAAGAAAGCCACAGCATCAGCACACTAAGACTTTTCTATCTGAGGGATTTAGGGAAAGAAGACACTCTCCTGATGGTTTTCTTCTTTTCTTCTCTCTCTCTCTCTCTCTCTCTCTCTCTCTCTCTCTCTCTCTCTCTCTCTCTCTCTCTCTCTCCAATGCTTATATATCCCAACAAGATCTTTCAGGCAATACAGGAGTCACAAAGAGGTTACATTCCATTTCTTAAGTGAATGAGTATAGGTAACGACATGATTAAAAACAGAGTCATCCCAACAATTCATATGCAATATATCTAAGTAGCTTGCCACTAGAGAGTACCAGGTCCCTGGACATGGAGGTGCTTGGTATATCATAAATCCTCTAGTTCAGACTCAGGTCAACATTACTGAGCTACCATAAATCTTATAGTATTGGCTCAGTTGGCACTTTACAAGATACTATGGCACCAGGATGCTCTAAATCTTAAAATGTACCTTCTATGGGAGGCTACAAAGCAGTTCAGCACAACAGGACTCAGCAGCTGCTGTTGATTCCAGCTCCAGAAGTCTGACCTCAAGATGTTTATAGTAGGTGTATTTAAACACAGCACAATCTGGTGAAACTATTCTTATGATGATTAACTCAATCTCACAAGCACACCAAGGCATACCTAAATCTCTTAAGAAATAAAGTAAGCCAAATACAGATCAGATGTGTTACATCAAAACTCTTTGTAAAGTATATGTGACACCTTCCAGAAAGATAGGTTTTGTAGGTTGACTGAGAAAAACAAGTTTATGAGAATGTATCAAGAGAAGGTTCTGGTGCCAGAAAGTCTTCAGCCACACAAATTGTGCAAAGGTCGCCAAGCTGAGCAGCATGTCTGCTGCAGCCTTCTGAGTAGGCAGAAAAAAGGGTTTGCATTTCCTTACTTTAAGGAACAACCATGTGTGATTAACATTACAGATTTCCCTAGTTCACGTCTCCCTGCATCCTACAAGACACCATTACAGAAATCCACAACCAGTCAAAATGTAGAGTTGTGGAGCCCAGTCTCAATGGATACATCTATAAAATACTCCTGCACCCAAGGGTCAGAGAACATTAAGGGACATAGGGCAGAAAGGTTGTAAGAGCCTGAGAATCCGGGGGTTTGCTGTGAGAATGTCTCCTAGAAATGTGTGAAACCACATCCATGAAGTCCCATCAACATGACTGCCTAAATATGAGCTGAACAAGGATGACAACAATAGACATCCAAAGTGGCAGTGCTGGCAGGAAGCCCAAAAGGCCTCAACCCTATACAACAAACTATACACAAGTAAGAAACCCTGAGAGTGGGAGAAATAGTCTTCTCTAGAGAAGAGGAACCAATTGGTTATCCAGTATCAAAAGCTCATCCCTGAAAACATACACACTCATGACACTATATGTATGGATCTGCTTATAATTAAGAATATGTATATATGTAGGCAGATAACAACAATTAATGAAAAAAGAGGCCATGAATTCAGATGAAAGCAAAGTAAGTGAGAGTGATGGACCAATCTGACTCCATCTTAAAGATGGAAGTCATTATGTTATAAGTTCAGAACAAGTTAATTTCTGTTTGCTGAAAGATTCAAGTTGACCATGTTTTAACCTGTTTCTGAATTTGACATGCTCCCACCCTATGGAGTTTGGCTCACATTTTGAATATACCCTGATAAAATAAGATGTTCTGCCAAATAATTTTAAAATGCTCAACCAAGTTCCTACAAAACTAAAATCCCCCAACCCTTGAAAAACCCCTAGTCTTGTTTTTTTTCTTAGTGGGAGGCTATATAAGCCCCACTTTTTCCTATGTTCAATGCTATATTATCAAACTCTGCTTTAGGGAAATAGCCCTGTCTGACAGAAAATAAAGCTTGCTTAATTTGACCAAAGAGTTTGGGTGATGGTCTTCACTCTCATTTGGTGGGATTAACAGAACCATTTGTGGGGAGGAAAAGGAACAAGGAAATGCAATGATGTTATAATTTCTCAAAGAAAAGAAAAAAAATTTTTTAAAGAAAATGTATGTTTACTCAAGTACAATAGCTATAAAACAAAATTTAAAATAGCAGGATTACCCAAAGGCAGATTTTTTTTGTTTTAATCATACTGATTACTAATAGAAGACATTTAAAAAGAATTTACTGTTCTTTTAATCTGTTGATAGACCAAATGCAATGCACATTATATAAAACACAGCACATTAAAGCAGGACAGAATTCTGGGGTCAAATCAGGTTTATTAACGGGTGAAATCTGTAAAGTACACTCATGACAGAGAAAAAAGCTGAGACGCCACCACTGATTCAGCTGCTGCTATCCTGCCATTCCACCTAAGAGTGATGGGAACCAAACTGCAAACCATACTTCTCTGCCACTCACTGTGTACTCTGACCAGCCCAAGAGAGGGCATGACCCTTCCCCCACAGTTTTTAAGGGGTTACATATCTTCAGAGAAAGACCATACCCATAAGACCAAAAAACTCCATTCAATTAGTCAATGGACCAAATTGCAGAATTCCCACATTTTCCCTTTTTTGTCTAAAATAAAAAGGAAGATTCTAATCCTAACCTAATAAAAACTATATATAATAAAAACTACGGCCGGGCGGTGGTGGCGCACGCCTTTAATCCCAGCACTCGGGAGGCAGAGCCAGGCAGATCTCTGTGAGTTCGAGGCCAGCCTGGGCTACCAAGTGAGTTCCAGGAAAGGCGCAAAGCTACACAGAGAAACCCTGTCTCGAAAAACCAAAAATAAATAAATAAATAAATAAATATAAATAAATAAAAACTACTAACAAGTATTGTTCAGTAGGAAGGAAAAAGTAATAATCTTAACAAAAATCGAAACTGCATACAAGAACAATTTTCAAGTAAGGAATACATTCTAGACTTTCAGACCATAGGTAATTGGCAATTTTTATAGAGATTACTCCAATAGTTGTCCTTTCCTGAAGAATCGAAGTTTTACACCTAATATATCCTTGGCTAAGATTTGAGAGAATTTTAACTGTAACTATCTATTCTTCAATCTAATCAAAGACTTGAGAAGGAAAATATTACCTGAGTAAGCAAGAAGTACAAACAAATGACTTCCAAAAATGTAAGAAATGACATAAACAGCTGGCTGCCTGGAAAGTCATTCAGTGTTTCTCTTCAATGTTTGGGCATCCTACTTTGGCTAATGGCCTAGAATACACGACAGAACATTTTCAGAAGCAGGAAAATTTTAAAGACTGTACCCTGGCTTTGCAAAGTTCACAGTCACTTTTCCTTGTGTCCTGCTGGCCCAGATTGGACAGCATGCTTACTGTCAGCAGTTGAGGCAAAGGCAGTTGCTTGCACAATAGACCAGTTTTGCCAAAAAAACAAAAAACAAATTCTGTATGGAGTGTCTTCAGTGCTCTTGGGAGTTAATTGGTACTGCCAGGAGCAGACATGTCTCACATCAAAAGAATTCTAAGTTATTAAAACATTTTAAATGCCGTATTTTGTAGGTCTGTGAAGTGTTTGAAGATCATCCATCTATCTGGGGACACATCTCTGCATGCTAGAAAAATCTAACTAATATGACTTTAAGTTTGACAAACATGGGTGACTATTAACCTGTAATTCTTACTAACCTAAATAGCTTAAGGACTAAAGCTTCACATTATAAAAATAAACAAGCTGTAGAGGTAACACCTCATGCAAAAATAAAAGATATACAGTATAAGAACAATAACCTCGAAATTGTGACAATACACAAAAATATCTTAACCAGAGGTAGAAATGTATAACAAAAATAACCTTAATTTACATCAATATACAACAATATCCTAAACAGAAATAGAATCTGCTATGTGATAATGCTCTTGTACACTGTAAAGACTGGTCACTCAAAATATTTAATAAAACACCGATTGGCCAGCAGTCAGGTAGGAAGTATAGATGAGGCAAGCAAACTAAGAATGCTAGGAAGAGGAAGGGCAGAATCAGGAGTCACCAGCCAGACACAGAGGAAGCAAGATGAGAATGTTGAACTGAGAGAAGGTACCAAGCCACATGGCTAAACACGGATAAAAATTATGGGTTAATTTAAGTGTAAGAGCTAGTCAGTAATAAGCCTGAGCTAATGGCCAAACAGTTATAATTAATATAAGCTTCTATGTGGTAATTTGGGAAGTGACTGCTGGGTATTTGGGAGTTGTTGGTGGAACAGAAACTTCCATCTACAAGAATCATATATACAGTATAACAAAAACAATTTTACATTTGTATCAATATACAAAAATATATTAAATAGGAGTAGGAATATTTATACAGTATAACAAAATTAATTTTGAATTTGTATCAATGTACAAAAATATCTTAGACAGAAATAGAAACATTTATACCATATAATAAAAATAACTTTGAATTTGTCTCAATATACAAGAATCCATACCAATGTAAATTACTTAAAACTGATAGTCTACCTTTTAATTGTATCATAACTATCCCCCTTTTTTCTATTCCAAATGAGATCCCTGAGTGTACTCTCTATTATTCTCTGCAACCCTAACAACTTATTATCAATCCCCTACAGATGGCAATTATTATAACTCTGGAAAAAAACCCCAAAACCATTCACTCCACCTATTAGGAGAAGGGGCATCATATTCTTAGAATTACTTCCTGCTGTCTAGGCAGCAACAGTGTCTCTATGGAACCCTGTAAGAACTGAAAACATAGTTAACTTTTAGGAGAAATCACTGTAACATTTGTAGCCAGTCTCTGAGTAATGGGTAAAGCTTATCCAAAGTTTTGGCCAGAGTGGTGCATGAGGGTGGACCATCTCAGACAGCCACCTTAGAATTGTCCTGAACAGTTTGCAGTCCAAAACCAATCTTTGCATGGTGTTTATTGGCTTAATGGCATTGTAGTGATCCAGGTAGAATTGTTGTTGTACGGACCCATTATCTTTTTGGAGACTTCAGAGATAATTGTTAGGAAAATTTATTGTTCACTGAGAAAAGTTTAAACAT